>NC_092204.1:101257255-101261403 GCF_043381705.1 Parasteatoda tepidariorum | reverse complement strand
AATCTCTCTACAAGCTAATGGTGGAACACGAAGAAAATTAAGAAAAGCAATAAGTTTCATTTATTGCGCATAAGCTGCAAGCAAACAGAACTCATAAGATAAGTTCAAAATGAAGATAAAACAAAAGAAAATTACAGACATATAAAAAAAGGAGGAAAAAGAAAAAAATAACTAGCAACTGGGGGAAAAAAAAGGAGGAAATTTTTTTTAAAAATCTGGAAAACAAAAGATATTATCTTTTCATAAGCCTATACGATTATATCCGCCAAAAAAGAGTGTTTTCTGGTATTGTATCAATATAGCCAAAGCAAAATATATCAATACAATAGTGTGATATATTCAATAATTTTCTTTTTTTTTTACCAAACTTACAACAAATATAATAGAACACAATAAGTAAAAATAACACGTAAAAACGGAAAAGAAAAAAAAAGAAAAAGGAAAAACAGAATAAAAGATAATCAATAAAGCGAGTAGCGAATTCAAATGGACTTACATGAATGGGAAATTTCTCAAGAATGATTTAAAATATTTGCGTAACAAGATTGCCAGATTGCAAAATATGAAAACAAATGCGCAAATTGAGCGTAACTAGATGCGTTTTGTTTTAAAGTGCCGTTCATACAGCATTACTGAAGTGCGTTTGATTTGTTAGTAACCAAGGATGCGCAAGGTAATGGATATGCGCAAAAGAATATGCACAAGGTAATATAAAACTGGTTAATTTAAGGAAATTGAAAATAAATAATTTTAGAAAATAAATATTTATTTATGATATAAAATAGAAAAGAGAAACATGAATTGCCTGTTTTGCACCTAATTTTAACCACGGATTTGCCCAAAATGGATTTGCTCAAGGAAAATTTTTATAAATTAACAAACAAATTTATTAGTAAATAATTGTATCCACGGATTTGCCCGAAATGGATTTGCACATGGAAAAAATATATAAATTAACAAAGAAAAATTCTTTTAGTTGATAATTTCAGCCCCGGATTGGCCCGAAATAGATTTGCACATGGAAAAATTATATAAATTAACAAAGGGATTTTTTTATTTTAGTAAAGGAATTTTTTAGTAAATAATGTTTAACACAGATTTGTCCGAAATGGATTTGTCCATGGAAAAATTACACAAATTAACAGAGAAATTATTTAGTATATAATTTCAGCCACGGATTTGCCCAAAATGGATTTGCACATGGGAACATTATAAAAATTAATAAAGAAAATTTTTAGTAAATATATCTACAAAAATATACGATAAATTCAATGATTTTATATGGAATTTTATTACTTTAGTTGAGTATCCATTGTTTTTTTATCAAATTTTGAAAGAGTTGATCGATTTGTTTTTGGGATAAATAAATATTACTACACATTCTTTTAATTCTATTTATTTCATTAAAAGTGGTATTTAAATAGATGCCCTAGGAACATTAGAATTCCAAGTAATTAGTTTATTTATATTAAAATTACAAAGCAGATATTTTCTTCTTTTATAAAACCCATATCCAAAAAATTTAAATTAATATTTTCATAATGATTACGAAGCAAGATTTATACCTCGGGGTAAATATCATTTAATAAAATAGTATAATAAAACAATACTATACAATATTATACAATGCAATACATTACAATACAAAACGTTATCATATTTTTTTATTATTACTTTAAAATTTTTGTTTTTAATAATAAGGCCAATTTAAATAACAGTAATAATCCAACAAATTTTTCTAATATTGTTCAATCATTTAAGCAACTTCAAAAAAAAAAATTGCAATTACTTCTATAGACAAAGCTAACAATAATTATGCAATCTTCTTTAAAAAATTCTATGCTGAACTCCAAAATACGGAATTAAAAAATAGTAAAAATTTTAATCTTAGTAAATTCAATAATAATATTGTCATTAAAAAATTTTTAGCTTTATATAAGAGACTAGCTGTACCCTGTGTGCGTTGCAACGCTTTCAGTTTGAATTTTAATTTTGTATTTAAGTGCGTAAATGAGATTTGCGATTATGATTTGAAATGCAAATTTTATTTAATGCTGAAAAAAACCAGTGATTGTCTCAGCAGTTAAATCTCTTGGATATCGTTAGCGCATTTTCAAACAGACATGTATGGTGATGCACACGGACCATGAAACATATTTTGGATAATGATCTGAAAGAAGACTGGATCTATGGTGACATCAGGAATTTCTGTTGATATCTGATCAGTTTGGCATGGTGGGATTTTTTCAATAAGCCAAATCAAAATATGTGCCTGTGGCAATCCTCTTTTTTGTCATTCAATAGAGTACTTCCAACATCGTGTCTCTCTAAAAACACGACGCTTCACAATGAAAAGATTTTAATTTTTGTTTGAACACACGTGCTGTAATATCATGACAATCCGAAAATGATTGTCCTGGAAACAAAAGCTCTTTAATTTCAATCCAAGCCGAATTGCATGTAAATGTGATAAATAAATCTGGGAGCCCATATGCGCGAACATATGTCATTGCATCCTGTGAGTATTGATACATGTGCCTTGGACTCCCTGCAAATGGGGTCGGCTATATAATCATTTTTCCCACATCATTAGGATTAACGTTACCATCATTAATTATTGCTTCCCGTAAATGAATGTATTCCTCTGAACGTAATTTGGTTTGATTTAATTTAATATACAGTAGGCGTTCAGTTTCAATTTTCGCATACATATCAACAATGTTTGTCGACATTTTAAAATCTGATTTTCAGCGTTTTGGCAATCATTAATCTATATGCATAAAAACTCATTGCACTTGCTCGCTTATTGGTTTTCTCGCCTGCTTGCGGATTTCTCAATTTTATGTTTAAATAATATCCCTCCTCTCCTCGCCAAAATAAAATAGGATATTGCAATGCATCATAGGATCGATACGTTTCTGAGAACTCTTTGAACGTCACCATTTCTGCGATGAAGAACTGTATCGCGGGAGGTAAATTCTTCGCCAATTATAACAATAGCCACTTCATCCAATGTTGGCGCATTGTATTTTCCTTTGTGGTGGCCTACAGGTGTTTTTTCAGCTCTAATAACAAATTTGTAAATATCGGATGGCATTTAGTCAAGGGCAATTCAGAACAGCCTAATTAACTGATTGTGTTGATCGAAAAAATTTTGTAATGCGGTAACAATTTCTCGTTTAGTGCCATTGTTTACCTGACAACATTGATTGATCATTTGTGTTTTCCATGAAATAAATTAGTAGAAATTTATGATCTGCGCCAGGCAATGGAAGAAGTGATCCTGCACGATAATAAATTTGGCCTAACACTTTGAATGTTGGCATGTAATTCTCGTTCACGATACGTGTAGCACCGAATGAAGTAATTTAGAAACAGGAATTGTACCGGTATATTCGCTAAAAACTGTTTCAATGGGTTTGTTTGAGCTGTTAAGAAGGTTGATAATGGCTCGGCAGGCGACGTAAAATCTTGTAGTTTCAGTATGCTTCTAGAACAGCAAATTCCAGCAGTTTCATTTTTAAATTTGAGAGCATTGCAAAACATACATAATTGATCTATTTCTCCGATGATGACACCTAGGGAAGACTATAGTTTGTTGTCGGATCATAGTGAAATGCCCTGAGACTCAAATCAGAGTATTGGCAGCGTCCGATTAGCGAAATGCGTTCTCGATCGGTTTTCATTCTTGCTTCCCGTTGCTCTGATGTTTTCGACGAACGGGCTTGCGTAGTGCGTAATTGATTTGTTGACAGTCTTCTTTCGTGTTGCTCAGTCATTTCTAAGGAACGGGCAAAAGCATTCCGTTCTCGATTAGTTTGAAGTCTTTTTTCCCGTTGCTCCGATGTTTCTGAAACCAGAGTTGGCCGTTGATTACAGTAATCGATTACAACTGTAATTGGTTACAGATAATTACAGCTATGTAATCAATTACTTGTAATCACGATTACAAGTAATCAATTACTTGTAATCGTAATTACAACTTTCAAAAAATTTTGATTACAGCTGTAATCATGATTACAATTTTGATTACAGTAATCAATTACTTGTAATCACGATTACAAGTAATCAATTACTTGTAATCGTGATTACAACTTTCAAAAAATTTTGATTACAGCTGTAATCATGATTACAATTTTGATTACAGT
>NC_092204.1:101255253-101255852 GCF_043381705.1 Parasteatoda tepidariorum | reverse complement strand
TAATTGATTACTGTAATCAAAATTGTAATCATGATTACAGCTGTAATCAAAATTTTTTGAAAATTGTAATCATGATTACAAGTAATTGATTACTGTAATCGACTATGTAATCATGATTACAGCTGTAATCAAACTTTGTAATCACGATTACAAGTAATTGATTACTGTAATCAATATTGTAATCATGATTACAGCTGTAATCAAAATATTTGAAAATTGTAATCATGATTACAAGTAATTGATTACTGTAATCAAAAAATGTAATCGATTACATTTTTGGCCAACTCTGTCTGAAACACGGGTAGTTCTCTTTTTGCGTGCTTGAGATGTTGATCAACTGAAAGCGATACGTTTAGGCGGTATATTTTTGCAAATATTCCTTCTGACAAACAAAAAGAAATGTAAAAGCTGACAGTGGTCGCAAATTTGCTAAACCGAAATATCACATATATATTTTAAATAATAAAAAGAGCAATAAAATGAGATGAACAAGAAATAAGAAAATTATGAAATTTGCAACAACAATCTATTTTTTAAATGAAATAAATAAAATGGATGAATTCGAAAACTTTGCATAAATAAACACTCTAATAGTTTTC
>NC_092204.1:101238552-101254753 GCF_043381705.1 Parasteatoda tepidariorum | reverse complement strand
AAATGACAACTGTCACAGCAATGAAATATTCGAAAACTATATTTAATTGTGCTCACCTAAAATTAGATACCAAATATAAATATTTTTGAAAACGTGCAATTTGAATGAAATTTGCTTTTGTCTTTATATTTATTAAACAGTTTTCACAGTACTGAATCCGTGATACGACCAATAATTAAGAAATCTATTCTATATAAGATAGAAAATATCACTGCTGTTATCTTCAAGATATTTGAAAACTGAATCATTTATAGCAAATTTGAAACAATGGCTAGCTTTTAACCAATCAGAAAACTCCATTTTGATTTTCGTTGATACCGCTGGAACGGCCTTTCGCAGAATGTTCTAATGTCGACAGAAACCTTCATCGTACTTTGAACTATCCGTATGCCAAGTTTCACGGCTTTCTGTCGGTTGGTTTAGGTGTCTATGGAGGACAAACAAACAAACAAACACACATTCACTTCTATATATATAGATTAAAAATTAAAATTTGCCATATACGATTTCCATACTTAATTATCAGTCCTAAATTTTATAAAATTCCTGTAAAATTTAGTACTATCATATGTGGATCTAATACTTATCTAACTAAACCAGGCTCCATTTTCTCTAACTACTTATATAATATTATTAACAATATTTCTAAAAAAGGTTTCTCTTGGATTATCACTTATAATCAACCGATTTTAGAATTCATTAAAGATAATAAAATTAAATATATTGCGACTTTTGATTTCCAGGATCTTTTCAATAGCATTCCCCTTTATAAACTGAAGGATGTCCTTTTGAATTATTACTAAGATTTTAAAAATATCCTTTGTTGCGATTTTGATTATTGGGAAATTCTGATTAATTTTGGTTTTTTTAATAATTATCTTTACAATGGAAGGGATATTTTTCTTCAAATTGATGGAATACCACAAGGATCTAATTATTCATCTCTCTTAGCTAACTTATTTTTGCATTATTATGAAAAAATTATACTCTTAGTATTAAATCTGTTTTTAGAAATATTGATGACTTAAATATCTTTAATTTTCAAGATTATACTATTTTATTAAATGATATTTACCCCGAGGAATTAATCTTAAATCGTAATCATGATGATAATATTAATTTCAGTTTTTTTGATTTGGGTATTGTAAAAGAAAAAAATATCTGCTTTGTTGATTTATACGATAAAAGAAATGATTTTAATTTTAATATAAATAAACTTATTACTTGGAATTCTAATGTTTCTAGGAGCATCTTTTTAAATACCACTTTTAATGAAATGAATAGAATTAAAGGAATATGTAGCAATATTTATTTATCCAAAAACCAAATCAATAAACAAACTCAAAATTTGATAAAAAAAAAACAATGGATACTCAACTAAAGTAATAAAATTCTATATAAAATCATTGAATTAATCGTATATTTTTGAGGATATATTTACTAAAAATTTTCTTTTTCTTAATTTATATAGTTTTCCCATGTGTAAATCCATTTCGGGTAAATCCGTGGCCAAAATTATTTTCTAAGTGATTTTTTTGTTAATTTGCATAATTTTTCCACGTGGAAATCCATTTCGTTGAAATCCGTGGTCAAAATTATTTACTTAAAGAAGAAAAAAAATTCCTTTGTTACTTTATATAATTTTTTCAAGTGTAAATCTATTTATAAAATTATTTGCAAAAAATTTCTTTATTAATTTTTGCAATTTTTAGAAGTGCAAAGCCATTTCGGGCAAATCCGTGGGTAAAACTACTTACTAATAAATTTCTTTGTTAATTTATACAATTTTTCCATGTGCAAATCCGTTTTGGGCAATTCCGTTGCTAAAATTATTTACTAAAAAGATTTCTTTGTTAATTTGTATAATTTTTCCATGTGCAAATCCATTTTGGGCGAATCCGTGGCTAAAATTAAATGCAAAACAGGCAATTCATGCTTCTCCTTCCAATTTTATATTTTTTTCTTAAATAAATATTTATTTTCTAAAATTATTTATGGTCAATCTCTTTAAATTATCCAGTATAATATTAAGTTGCGTACATCCATTTCGGGCCCATCCTAGGTAACCAACAAATCAAACGCACTTCAACAATGCAGTAAGAACGGCACTTTGAAACAAAACTCCTCTAGTTGAGCTCAATTTGCGCTTTTGTTTTCATATTTTGCAATCTGGCAATCTTGTTACGAAAATATTTTTAATCATTCTTGAAAAATTTCCCGTTCCTGTAAGTTCATTTGAATTTGAATTCGATTATGTTTTATTCTTTTTTTTCTTTTTAATTTATTTTATTTTCCGTTTTTACGTGTTATTTTTACTTATTGTGTTCTATTTTAGTGTTGTAATTTGTATAAAAAAATTTTTTTAGTGCTCCTCACACTATTGTATTGATATATTTTGCTTTGGCTATATTGATACAGTATCAGAAAGCACTCTTTTTTGCGGATATTATCGTGTGGGCTGATAAAAAGCTTATATCTTTTATTTTCCAGATTTTTTAAAAAAATTTTATGCTTTTTTTCCCCTACTTGTTTGTTATTTTTTTTATTATTATTTTCTTTTCCTTCCTTTTTTAAAATGTCTGTAATTTTCCTTTGTTTTATATTCATTTTGAAATTAATATATATATAATAATATATAATAATATAATAATATATGTATNCATATATATATATATATATATATATATAAAGGCTCATTTTAAAACTTTCGTTCTCCTTTTTCTCAAAAAATAATATTGCTTGCACTATCAAATTGGAAAAAATATGTCAATTTCCAAAAGAAAAATAGCTATAGCATTTGATTCCGTTTCTCAAAATTCTCTCATGAAAATTGTTCTTTTTTAAAAGAATAAACTAAAGGATCCGAATAAATTCGAAGAATAATGTCGACCATTTTCCTATATCACTTAGTATTTTTTTTTAAAATGTCTCTTTTTTGGAACATAAAAATTAAAAGTCAGCATTTCTTTTTACAGGGTATTCATAGGTTATATAAATTTTTATTTTAGTATTAATTGAAGTTTCAGGAATTGAGATTTTCAGAGACATTTTTATTGTTTAATATATAGACTATTAAGAGCGGCCATAAGAAGTTGCATCTTTAATTACACAACCTTGAATTGAGAGATGTTGCCATGTAATCAAGCGCCTAAGTGATTAAAAATTCCTCTTTTAGTTCTTAAATTTGGGTTGGAAATTGAAAAAATGCTTCCTCCACAACTCTGAAACTCTCATTTTGATCTGATTCTATAATAAAAAGCTTACCAACTTTCTCCATTTTTACAAACGCGTTACCCTCATGATGTTGCTATTTCTCTGGTGTTAATACTCAATATTATCACAGGATTATTAATCAATAAATACGGTTATGAAAGAAAATCCCTCCTGAACTTTTTTTCTATAACGAATGCTTGAAATATTTACGCTTTTAGAGATATTGACCCTTTCGTCCAGCAACTGGACAGCAAAATAAATATGGTGTGTAATAATGCTTTTAACTGTTTGAGTTCTTGAAATTTTAGGTTCTTTCCCGTGATGTCACCTTTGTCTCAAAGTGGAAATCTTGGAAACAAAAAAAAAATGTTATTCCTTGCGGCATTTTAGAGCAAACTTTTTTCAGTAAGGTTACAAAATCAAAACAAATTGTCGTACAACTTGATGTTTTCAACAATTCTGCAAATATACCCATTTTCAAAGAAAGTGAAGTTTTTGGAGAAGTTTCTGTAAAACTGATTTAAAAATCTCTTAAGAAAATTAGGATTTTCAACGTTCTTTTTTCCATACATGATTTTTTTCAATGAGTAAGAAATGTTAATCGAACTAGCAGTATATAACTTATTAGAATTTTTATGTATAAACCAATTCGATTTACATACTTAGGCATTTTTTACATATGTAACAGTGATGCTTTGTTTTATCTATAGCAGAAAGGTATCTTTCGCCGTGTACTTTTTTTCACTGACTTGAATGAGATATGACCCGAGTCGATAGTGTAAATAGCTTATAAGTTATAAGGGTTTTTATCACACGAAAAACAACTCCTTAGTTCGTTTTATGCACACACAAAATTCCAGCCTCTTAACTAATAATCTTATTTATTTGCGTTCGGTGTCATTAAAATCAGCGTAAAAGAAAAATACGTTGGCCTATGCTTAACACAAAACTTATATAAAGGAAATAAATTTCTGATACTAAAATACGTGCAGGTACTTTTAGTACACAGAACTCGTATAACATCTAAATCGCTAGTTGCGAGTTTGGTCTCAATCGATTTAGTGTAAAAATATGCAGCCGGAGATTAATTTGTCGAAATATCAGTAAATTTCTTCCCTTATTCCGTCCCTTTCCGCTAAAATCCTCTATTGTATTTTGTTAGGCTTCCATGTGAGGCAAACTGAGATCTCCACAATAAATTTCAATATGTTCAGGCTTATTTTTATAGTGTCTCTAAAAATGATTTTTACTATAAAAAATTCCGAAACAAATAACGTTAAAAAGTACTGTTTTTATGAAATCCGATTGACCGGAATATGTTACGGAACAAAAAGTCTGATTCATAATCATTTTTGCAATAATAATTACAGTGAAATTCTTGAATCATTCGCATTAAATAAATATTACTGTAAAAATTAAGATATAATGTGTTACGGTAAAATGGATTCTACAGATGATGCACCCCAAGTCCTGGTACTTTACACTGTAATTTGATAGGGAATTTTTCACACTGTAATTACCTTAGAAGTCAATATGGCCCTGTCATATGTATTTAAAAAATAATTCTTTCTTTAATCAATTTTCTGACTTTAGTATCATGGTGCAAATCTTCATTTTAGAAATAGCTAGCTATGGTAAAAGAAAATATAATTTACTGTTTAACATAACACATTAAATAAAACATAATACAGTTTTTACAACAAATTTCCTATGGTTAATTACAATTTAAATTTTCAATTTTTTATGCACATCACACTTAGAAAAAAAGTATTGCCAAATCTTTATTTTACCAGAATCTAGTAAAAAATACCATATTTATGACTCAATGGGATCACCAACAAGCACGATAATTTTTCCCAAAACTTTCTCGAAACTTCTTCAACTTTTTGTAAAATTGACAGTAAAATATGGTTTTATAACCATTCTGTTTCTATTTTTGCATTTTTTCTAACTAACGATAGGACATATAATTTTGATAATAAGAATAGATAAGAGCAATAAGAATAGTACTGATTATAAGAATAATTCTGATAAAATGTAATAATACGAACTAAAATTTTGGAAACCAGACTATTCAGTAAACCGTTACCATACGGGAGAAAAAATTAAAAAATGAATGGTTTAAATACAAACTGAAAACTAAACACTATATCAGAGATGACGTCATTAATTTTTGTTCCCATTAATCAAAAAATGAGTTCTTAGATAGTTATTTATTTTTCATTCGTCATGTCGGATACACTTAACGAGCGAGGTTGTATAGGGGGACAACTTCACCAAATTAATATTCCTAGTAAACTGAAACTACGTGTTATTTTCTTTTTCATGATTGCAACTCCCGAAGAAGTGAAATGATTATGCCTAACAATGCGAAATTAGATTTAATTGGACACCTGTCAGAGACGTCATGCGTGTGTGTCGAACCAGATCAGCTTCTTGAACCAGCAAATTAACAAGTACTATGATTTACCTTTGATGATGTCACTTGCAGGTAACCAAATAAGGTTTTCAACCGTTTTTCCGTAAACTAAATAATTTTAAATCAACTGTATTAAAAACGAAAAAAAGAAAGTTAAGAAAGGAATCAATGGAGAAATAGTATTAGATCAAATAGAAGAAAGTTAAATAATTGAACTCACGAATAATTGAATTGCTTGAATAATTTCGAAGAACAGATAATGTTTCATTTAGAAGCAGCGTAGTAAATCACGATAGTAATATATAATATATTGCAAATCCTGGCAAGCTGGTTGTTGTCGATTGTGAATGTCGGCTTTGACCTTCCTGCGTAAGACAATGCAGTAAGAAAGAAAGTTTTTCTGATGTATATTTTGTGTGCATCTTTACATACAATATAATAATTTCTATATGAAAATAAATTTAGCTTAAAATTATTTCAGTTTTCTTCTAAGAAAAAAAAAATGGAAATTATATAAATCTTGGTAAAATGATATATCTAAAGTTAGTTTTACATCATTTTTAATATTTTGGTCTCTTACACTGCCCCATTATTTGAGTAAACATATGTTTTAAATGCTCGTCACATAACCCGTGACCATAATTGTTTACCATATCTAAAAATATAAAATTTTAATAAAAATTAAATTCAACTTATTTAGAAGACAAAACGAATATATTTAAACTTAGTTTTGTACAAATCGAAAGCTGAAGATAATTTTATATCACTTTTGATGTAGTATTAGGACCATGCTGCACAAATTGTATTAACAACATTTAATCTATTAATCATTATTATTAATACTTAGTTAAGTAATATTTAATATACATTATTTTAAATACGTAATTAAAATCAGATTTTGCTAAAAGAGCAATTATGGTTCAAGAAGACAAATAAGACTACTGTTTAAGAAGAAAGATTAATGTTTGATATAAATTTTGTATAGCTTTTAATGCTAAAATTAATAATTAATTTTGTGTTTTCAGTAAACACTCTGATTGCTTTTCTAACAAACCGTACATTCTTTCCACTTGGATAATCTGATATTAATGTTTCACGAAATGCAAGATTTTGCAAAATAAAATTTCATTACGAAAATTGAAAATGCTTTATTAACGAAATTGTTAGCTCATTAAATTAAAGTTCAAATTTAATTCTTAAGTATTTTTAGTTTGTTTGGCATCACAGAGGCATCTACTGAAGTAATATTTTCGATGATGCTAATAAATATTAAATATTTGCCTCAATTTATAGATCTTCAGTAATAATATTTCAATTAAATCAATTACTTTTATTATGATACATATATGAGTATAGTATATTTTAAGTATAATCATTTAAACATTCAATATCGAGTTTAAAAACAACTACAAGATTTTTACTTAATTTTAACGTAGACTTCTAGTGTTAATTTTTTTCCTTCTTATCTATATATATATAAAAATGAATGTCTGTGTGCATGACCCTTATAGACTCCTAAGCCACCCGACAGAAAGCAATGAAACTTAGCATACAGATAGTTCAAAGCACGAGGAAGGTCACTGTCGACATTAGAACATTCTGCGACAAACCGTTCCAGCGGTATCAGCGAAAATCGAAATGGAATTTTCTGATTGGTTAAGCGTAAGCCATCTATATATATATTTCTCTTACACGGTGACAAAAAAAAGCCTCATTACAACTCCCCGAATGGCAACGCTAAAAAATCGACCAATGATTGCCGCTAAAAATGTCACTTGCCAAATCTAGCTGAGATGGATCAACGTATAGCGCTTTTAAAAACGGAAACTGAAATAACCAGAGAGAGCATAAGCTAGGCAGAAGTGAGTAGTCTTTGTCGATAGATCTCTATTTCAGTATTTTGTCGAAAGTGCTTTTTTTCACGAATTTATATATTACGAATTTATTTGATGATTTTTGATTTATATCACGAATTTATTTGTTTTACTAGAGTTTATTTGTTTATGCAAGTTTTTCCATTGCAATTCACTTATTGCAACTTTTAATAAGCTTAATTATAGCCAAAATTTTAACCTTTTTAAAGAGATATCAGTTTTAGAAATTTTATCTTTGGATTTTATACTATAGCACATTTGTAATAGGTTTAACGAATAACATGTCATTTATTTGAAATCAAATTTATTTTAATGACTTAGTATTTACTAAAAAGATGTAATTTTTCTTTAAAAAAAAAAGTTGTTATATGGATTTGAATGATTGTTTTGAATTCTTAGAATTTTGTGCATTTGCAATTTACCTAAGTTTGTAGCGAGCAACGCGAGCTCGGTATGCGAAGCAAACCATATAAGATTGCGTATTAAGTGCACGGTGCCTTAATACGCAATTGCATTAAGTGCATGGATGCACTTAAATTACCTTTAAATATGCAATTCACTGAAACACCCACATGCAATATAAAAAAGAATTCTTTAATGGGTAAAATACAAAAATCATGCCAACTTATAATTTGGGATGAATGCGCTATGGCTCACAGAAAGGCATTAGAAGCGATCCATCATACACTAAGAGATTTGAGAGAAAATGAACAAATTTTCGGCGGTGCACTTATTTTATTGTCTGGTGATTTCCGGCAAACTCTACCAGTAATTCCACGTTCAACTACTGCTGATGAGCTTCATGCATGTCTCAAATCATCAGCGTTGTGGCAACATGCACAAAAATTACACTTAAAGACCAACATGCGTATTCAACTACAGCATGATGCATCAGCCGAACGTTTTGAAAAGCAATTGTTGGATATTGGTAATGGAATGATGGCAATAGATAAATCCACCCAAAGCATTACACTGCCAGCAGACTTCTGTAAAATTATTTCAACCGTAGTTGAACTTTTTCACAGCGTTTTTCCTAATATCTCTCAAAATTACTAAAATCTTCAGTGGCTCAGTGAACGTGCTATATTAGCAGCAAAAAATAGCTATGTACATGACATCAATAATCACATTCTAAATGAAATTCCAGGCTCTGCAAGAACATATAAATGCATCGATACTGTAATAGATCAAAACGAGGTTGTAAACTACCCAACTGAATTTCTGAATTCACTTGATTTGCCAGGTATGCCGCCGCACGTTTTAACATTGAAAACGGAAGTACCTATCCTACTCCTCCGAAATATCAACCCACCCAGACTTTGTAACGGTACGCGTCTTTCAGTGAAAAGAATAATGATCAATATCCTCGAAGCAAAAATTCTAAATGGCAAATTTAAAGTTTCCGGTGCGACTTGCTTTTGCCCTGACCATCAACAAAGCCCAAGGACAGTCACTACAAGTATGTGGTCTGAATTTGAAAAATCCATGCTTCTCCCACGGACAGCTCTATGTGGCCTGCTCACGTGTCGGAAGACGTTCTAATTTATTCGTGTACGCTCTAAACGGTAAAACAAAAAACATTGTTTATTCAAAAGCGCTAGAATAAACCTGATTACAACTAGCCTGGAAATTGTCATATACTTTTCACCAATTAAGTACATCTCTTACAACAATTAAATACAAAATCTGAAACATCTGAGCAACAGCAAGCAAAACTGGTTATCGATTAACTGCACACCTCTCAAGCCCTTTCGCCCATTCCTCTGAAACATCTTAGCAACGGTAAGCAAGACAAGTTACCGATTCAAAATACATTGCTCAAGCCCGATTATTTGAAACATCAAAGCAAGAATTAAGAATTGAAAAATTCTCTATTCAAACGCCGCCAATATGCTGGTTTAAATCTTAGAGTATTTCCCTATTATCCTATTATTAATTGTATTCCCTATCCAAGTTATTATTAAAAAAAATGGATCATTTATCTGTGTTTTGTAGTGCTCTCCAATTTAAGAATGAAATAGCTGGAATTTGCTGCTCTGGTGGAAAAGTGAAACTACCAGATTTAGCGTCGCCAACTAACACATTATCAACGTTGTTATCGGGTCAATCAAATCAATTGAAACTTTTCTTGGCGAATATATGTCGGTATATTCGTGTTTCCAAATGACATTATTCGATGCTACAAGTATCGGTGTGCATATGGGCAGCCAAAGTTATTTATTACATTCACATGCAATCCTGCTTGAGCTGAAATTAAATAGCTTTTGTAACCTAGGCAAACATCATCGGATCTTCATGATGCATTACCGCACGTGAGTTAAAACAAATATTAAGCTCTATACTTGGTTTCATTGCAAAGCGTCATGTTTTTGGAGAGACACGGTGTTTGAGGTATCCTATTGAATGGCAAAAATGAGGATTGCCAGCTTATTGAAAAAATCTCGTCATGTCAAATTGGTCAGCTCATATCAGCAGAAGTACCTGATGTCGCCATTGATCCAGTCTTATTTATGACCATCATTCAAAATTTGTTTTATGGTCCGTGTGCATCACCATACACGTCTGTTTGAAAATGCACTAACGATATCCTAGAGAATTAACTGCTTTGACTATCACGGATTTTTTCACCATTAAATAAAATTCTCATTTCAAATCATAATCGCAAATCTCATTTAAGCACCTAAATACATAAATTAAAATTCAAACAGAAAGCGTTGCAACGCACGCAGGGTAGAGTTAGTCTATATATATATAAATGAATGTGAGTGTGTATGTCCTTTATAGACTCCTAAACCATCCAACAGAAAGCGAAGAATTTTGCCTTACAGATAGTTCAAAGCACGAGGAAGGTCACTGTCAACGTTAGAACATTCTGCTACAAGTCGTTCTTGCAGGATTAGCGAAAAACGAAATGGAATTTTCTGATTGGTTAAGCGTTAGCCATAGTTTTAAATTTTGCGATTCACTATTCACATATTTTAAAGATAACATCCGTGATAATTGCTAGCATATAGCTCTGTTTGGACAAATAGTTCATTGCACGTACTTAATTATTTTATATTCCTTATGCCAGATGAATTCGAAGAACATTACGTGGTAGGGCGAGTGGTTTACGTTATCAAATTTATACTTTGCCTGATGCTACGCGATTTCATTATATATATATATATATATACGAGGGCGTTTCGAAAAGTAAAGATACAATGGATCGCATTCCTTAAAAAAAACTTTTATNTATATATATATATATATATATTTCTCTTACACTCTTACTCTATATATATATATTTCTTTATTATATATATATATATATTACCTCATTACAACTCCCCGATTGGCAAGACTAGAAAATCGACCAATGATTGTCGCTAAAAATGTCACATGCCAAATCTAGCTGAGATGGCTCAACATATAGCGCTTTTAAAAACGAAAGCGGAAATAACCAGAGAGAGCATAAGCTAGGCAGAAGTGAGTAGTTTTTCTCGATAGATCTCTATTTTAGTATTTTGTCGAAAACGCTTTTTTTCACGAATTTATCTATTACGAATTTATTTGATGATTTTTGATTTATATCTCGAATTTATTTGTTTTACTAGAATTTATTTGTTTATGCAGGTTTTTCCATTGCAATTCATTTATTTCAATTTTTAATAGACTTAATTATAGCCATAATTATAGCCAGTATCAGTTTTAGAAATTTCATCTTTAGATTTTATACTATAGCACATTTGTACTAGGTTTAACGAATTACATGTCATTTATTTGAATTCAAATTTATCATAATGCTTTACTAAAATATGTAATTTTTTTTTTAAAAAAAAAGTTGTTATATGGATTTGAATTCTTAGAATTTTGTGCATTTGCAATGCACCTAAGTTAGTAGCGAGCGAAGCGAGCTCGGTTTGCGAAACAAACCATATAAGATAGCGTAGCAATTTTCGGGGGTTGGCGAGCGTTAGCGAGCAGGGGGCGCAGTCCGCTAGTTTATATTAATTATTTTAAAAGTGTTTCTAAAAAAAATAATTATTTAAAATGAAATAGAAAAAAAAATATTTATGTATTCAAAAGCGAAAATTAATGGGAAAGTGGTACTAATTCGTTTAGGAGATACCCAAAAAACTCGACACCAATGAGACTTAATTACGCCAATGATGTTTAATTAATTAAGGTAATATATGCACATTGAAATAAAGGAAATAAGCTATGAACTAGAAAGAAAAAGAAATGGAGTAAAGGTATTTGTTTGTCTAGAAGAACCGTAAGAAGTCGTCTTACTATCACTGACGAAAATTATGCTTAATTAATGTTGATAATATGTATTAATTGAAGTAAAAAAAGAAGTAAATTTTGCACTGAAAAGCAAAAATAAGGAGAAAAGCGCTTTGGGTTACCGTAAAAAAACTGCATATCATTATTGACACTAATGCTCAATTAATATTGAGCATATATAAAATATTTGAAAATGGTAAATTTTGACTATTATGGTTTAGTCGCAAATAATAACATCATGCCAAGTGATGCTAAATACTTTTTCTCTTTATTCTAACGGAATGAATTACCAAAACGACGTTTTACTTACTTCAATAACTTAAAGCCCTTGAAATGGTGAGAAATAATATTAAATAAAATAAAAGGAAATTATTTTTGTTATATTAATTGAAAAACTTAGTCGAAGAAGCAGGTAAGTGACATTTTGAGAATGAAAAAAAATTTGCATCCGAACTACCGATTTAGTAGAAAACGGGACTAATAATTCTCTGCTTTATAGTTCCTAATTTTAAATAAAACCTAACTACCTAAAAAAATAAAACCTTATTGCCTAATTTGAAATAAAAAAAATCATTCCAGCTTACTAAAAATTTATGTGATTAGTCGTGTTAAGATTTAAGGAAAGGCAAAACCTGCGATTCATTAATTCCCCTAAAAATGTCACTTACCTGGTTCTTCCATTAAGCTCTTTCATTGTGTCGCTTATGTGCTTTTCAGTTATGTGCATGATTTCGTAGTGTTTCTCTACTTATTGATACTTTACTTATTTCTTATTCACCCCGTGCGAACAACGGGCATTCAGCTAGTATCAAATATGAATGGTATGATAGACAGCATGCCCTTTAAATTTTGAAACCAATTTTTTATGCATTGAAAGTATGCTTTTAGATAATTTCAATAAGGTGTCTAGGTAAATTGAAGTGGCTGTGTGCTACATGACAGGAATAGAAACAGAGGAAACTGGGGTGGAAAGAATTTTGACAATAAGGAAATTGAATTTGTGCCCAAGATTCCAAGAATAGTCACACATTGTAGAATCTATCCTGATGATGTGACCATAATTTATCGCATTTTTGGTAACGGACATCTATATTGTGTTCTTTTAGTCTTAATTTAAAGGCCTCGCCTGGTGTGTTCGTTGTAGCATAGGTTGCACGGGGAAAGTATTTATTTTTCCTTTTCCATTTCACTCTTCGCTAACGCGGTGTTTCTAGTTTTGATTTTCATCTTTATTTTCCTATTTTCTTTAACAATCATACATTAGCTGTTTCAAATAACTTTTGTCTCCTTCATTCATGGCTTGAGAATGAACACTTATAGAGCACACGAAATATTTACTTCCAAAAGTAAGAAGATTGTAATAAAAGTTCATATGTTACACGAACGTTAAAAAAAAGTTCCTTTACATAAAACTTTTCTTAAGAAATATATTGAAATAATTGGTTAAATAGCTCTTAAAAACAGGCATGACCAGGTAATTAAAAATTTATCATAAGAAATGAGGCGTTTAGAAAGAGCTATCAAATACAGAAATATTTTAAAACGGTTAAAAATTTTGGTTACGTATTCGACAGCTCCATGCATTCTGACAACGGCATATTTTTTAGGAACTTATAACATAAAATCGCAATTTCAGATAATCATTGTCAACGTTTCAAGAATGTGGATATAAGAAAATATACCTATTACAAAACTAGTGGCCTTTTTCGTTTTTATTGCTAACTTTTGCTAGAAAGTAAGTTTTAAAAATACTATAATAGTTTCAAAATTACTTTTAAGTTTGCTTAAAAGTAATTTTAAGTTAAGTTTTACAAATAAAAAATTATTATCAATGCAATCTCACAGAAAAATATTAATGGATTTTTACATAAGTCAAGTTCCCCGTAAGTTATTCATATTTAAGTATTAATCTCTTAATTGAAATATTTCTCCATTCTTACGAAAATTTTAGACCTCATAATTCAAAATTTTTAAGTCCAATGTTAAATAAAATAAAAAATAATTATTATAATTTTGTTTTGAATGAAATAATCTTTTGGAAAACGAGTTTCGTAAGAGGGTGAGAGAATTAATTTCAAAGATATACACAGAATTTCTAAAAATTAAACAATCATTAAAGGGCTAAATTTTGAATCGTTCTTCTGACTAAACTATTAGGACCAAAATTTCCAGATTGCAACTACCCTTCCCATATATTGACATACAGAAATCCATATATAAGAAAATATATATGCTTTTTGGAGAAAGTACGTCATTGTGTCTGATTTCGTAACTTAAAATATGGTCTGGACTAATTAATTAGCATGTTTAAGGTCACACCCTAGAATCATTAAGGGAGGCAATTAGTACATCAAAATCCAGTCATAAGAACAAAAGTTATTCTGAGTGATGCATCTTTTTATATGAGCACTTCCCAACAAACAAAACTGTAATATATTTTAATTACACTGATTTTTGCAAGTTACTAAAAATTTGGTACTGTTCAATTATAAAACAAAAAGAAATGAAGTAAAAATGACATGCTTTTAACTACCAAACACAATTCCAGATAATTTTTATTTGTTTATGTTTTTGTTTATTAGTTTACTGAAAACGCATATTTCCATGGGCATTAGAATCAATTTCTGACTTCATTGCAAAAACATTTCGTTTAAAAAACAAGCAAATTTCTCGTAATATATCCGCATTATTATAATCGCACTTTAGACAATTATTATTTTATTAATATTATACATCATTTGCTCTGTAACTACAATTGTGTACTTAAAAATGTATTTAGTTCACCTCACCGCTGTAAACTGTAGCAATACACTCAAATTTTTCACTGTGTAGGATCTCCGATTTGGAGTTCATGTTTACTCAACTGTCATGACTTCTTTATTATTTAAATTGAAAATGCTCTCAGGTTAAAAACTTCATTGATCTATAATATTTTTTTTATTTCAGTTTGTTATTAGTTTTTTGCAGTAATCCCGATTATACGATTAATATATAATTCGTAAATTATAATCTTTCTTACGGTTCGAAATAAAAGTCAATTTAGTACAACCTCACCTCATTTTTCCGAAATAATTTTTTTTAGATAGCTATCATAGATATGAAAATCACAGTGAGTATAATATTTCAATTGGCAACACATTGGTCATACATAAAAACCTTTCTTCAACTGAAATAATTGACGGTTTTTAATTAGAAGGAAATAAATTTATCTATGAATTACGTTTGTGGTTAGATTATCAGATATTTTGGGACCCAAATAAGTAGTATGAAAATATAATCGTTGAAAATAACATTAACTTTTAAAAAGAACGTAAACGTTAAAAACCATAAACGAACAATATTTAAGGATGATCCGTTAGGACGTCTTCACGTTTTTTTTATATCTCAAAATTTCTTTGTGAGGCATTCGATTAAATGTTAAGTGATGCATTCTATTAATTTTAATCAAGCATATTTACTTAATGCTGTTGTTTTAAGAATATAAGAATCTATTTAGAGTCTATGCTCTAAATAGATTGATATTTCTTTAATACGATAGGTAATGCTGATGTCCATTTACACATTACAGAGACTCAAAAAAGTCAGTTATTAGTTATTATTCTATGTGCATTGTTAATTTCTTTCAATTTCAAGTTCTACCGTAGTTAAAGAGAAGAAAAATCTGTATTGATATACATTAAACATAATTTATGTAGTAAGTATGAGGAAAAATAATTATTATTCTGTTTGTTTAAAAGTGTAAACGCCATTATATTCAACGCCAAAATAAATATAAAAACAATAATATTGAAACAAGTTTAAATATATTAATTAAACTGCAATTATCATGAGGTACTCTAAAAATATGTATCCCAGTCTTCCTTGATGTCTCGAAATTCTTTAAAAATCTACAAATATTTTGTAAAACTAAAATGCAACAATTGACTAAGCAATCATAAGTTTTTTAAAAATACTAAAAGTACTCATATAAGTTCTAGTTAATTTTATCACCAATACTTAAGCGCAATTTTGAATGTCAGCATTTCCTAAATTGCCGGTAACATTATACATTTTTAAAATTTGGTTTTGTGAGCAAGGCATTTTTTTTACAAAAGGAAACTATTTATAAACATTAACAATATGTCTATTTATTAAGAGCATCTATGATTTATAAAAATTTTTACTAACAAAGCATACTATAAAATCTCGCGTTTGAAGGACTACATGATCTAATGTAACAGGATTACGCAAATAGAAAAGATCATTTAAGAATCATTTTTTAATTTTAAATTTTTAGCCAATATTGTCCACTGAATAATATCAAAAACTCAATTGCAGTAGAAATATAACAGTTGGAAAAAATTTGTCACTTAAGCATTTAATTTTTACCAGCACCAAAATATGAAATTGAATGAAAAAAGTAAATAAATATATATATATAAATATA
>NC_092204.1:101229753-101238455 GCF_043381705.1 Parasteatoda tepidariorum | reverse complement strand
TTTTTCTTTTTTTCAGGTAACTGTGTCTGGTAGCTATTCTGATGAAAATGAGGACATTTTGATGTCAGGATCGCCGATTGATGTAGGTTTCAATACCATAGTGTAACAACTGCGAACATTGCGTCATCCACCATCTTGTAATATTAAAGGAAGTTGCATCATCCTCTTGACATTGAGATGCGCCAGCCATACCAGAAGGGGAAGTCCCGAAGGGAAACCCCCGAATTTATAATTAACTCTTACTTTATACCATAGAACAATCTAATTCTTAGACACATGCATTCCGGAGACCACTGCGAGAAGGCAGCTCTCACCAAACATGTCACTGTTGTATCCTTCCATCCTTTTATTTCTATTAAATTGTTATGTTTATTAAATTATCGTCATTTACTCCTATGCTGCACTATCTCTCACAAATAATGGGGGCTTACGTCCGGAATTTGAACTGCGAGTCATAACTTTGAAATCCCGCGAAGGGGATTTTAACCAACAACTTCGAAATCCCGAGAAGGGGACATTTACCGAGAAAAAAAAGGAAAGCAAAATTCTGCACTCGCGTAGGAGCCGTAGATTTTGTTCCTGTTTTAAATCACGAGTAGGGGAATCACCGAACTGTTCACCGAAATTCTACACTCGTGGAGGAGCGATTTATCAAATTGCAGCAAAAGCAGTCGGAATTCACGAATTTTCTGGAGTCATAGTGATCAGGAGAAGTGCAGCAAAAAAATCAGCGACTGGAGAAAAGCAGCAGACCTCTGAACTTTCCTAAATCAGCAATAACCGGATCTGTCGCGAAGGACAGAATTGATCCAGAAACTTCGGTCGCGAATGACAGAATTGATCCAGAAACTTATGTCGCAAAGGGCAGAATTGATCCAGAAACTTTCCGAAATTATTGGAATATCCTGTGCAAATCAGCAAGGCAGTCAACTTTTCCGGGGAAGTGCAATCGTGAAATGCTTGGATACGAAAGGGATACGAATCTGGTTTGAATCAACGAAACATTGGATTACCATTGGACACTGAGAGTCTCTTCAATCAAGGTAGAAAATTTTCAATTTTAAAAATGTATAAAAATTCAAAGAAGGAAGGCCAAGTAAAAGTATTAGAAGAAATAGGAGGCATCGCAGACAGCAGCGATAATATCGTTAAATTAAAAGAAAAAATTGAATCCACCGAAATATTTAAGAATGATTCTGAATTTGTCAAAAATTTGATAACTAAAGCCGTAGAAGAAAGAGTACAAACAGCAGACAAGGAACTTAAACAAAGCAAATTTCAAGTTGAGTTAGAAAAATTAAAATTAGAAAGAATCGAAAAAGAAATGCTTTTATTAGAGGCTAAAAACAAAGCATTTGAAATTGACCCTTCCAAGACAATAAATAATACACCCGAAACAAACATTGAGAATCTAATTCATAGCATTAAAACTCTATCTCTTCCAGTTCCATCGAAACCTGAAAACTTTAATCAATTCTTTTCTTCGTTGGAAAGAGCTTTTAGTACAAAAAACGTAAATGAGGAGCTTGAAGCCGAAATCTTAATTAATATGCTAGGTGAAAAAGCAAACAGCATCTTGTTATACGTTGAAGATGAGGATTTAAAAAACTATGAAAAATTGAAAGCTTTAATATTGCGCGATTTTCAACTAACTCCCCAAGAATGTTTGAATAACTTTAAAAATGCCTCAAAATTTAAAGAAGAAACATTTATTCAATTTGCTACTCGCTTAAATTCACATTTCGAGTATTATTGCAAATTACGTAAAGTTGAAACATTCAAATCATTATGCAACTTAATCATATCCGATAAAATAATTGAGACATTAAATAAAGAGATGGCCAGTCATATTTTAATCCGTCAGGGAGAAAATTGGTTTAATCCCGTCGAGTTAGGACGAGAATTAGACATTTACACTACGTCTAAAAATATGCCTTACAGAGAAGTTTCCAATACCCATAAATATGGGCAGAACACTTTTTTTCGAAGCGAGAAAAATTATTTCAGAAAAAACCAGCCGGATCGTTTTTCTCAACCAATAAATAAACAAAATAGAGCAGAGAAAAAATGCTACATCTGCGGAGAAGTCAGCCATTTTGCACGTGATTGCGAAATGAGATCGAAAAAAACATACGAATCCAGAAGCGATAAATCAGAAAGAAAAAATACCCCTCCCAGTGATAACTTAAGCAATCAAAGCTTTAGTGTAAATTCCTGCAAACCATCTGGAGAGAATAATTTTAAGCACGAGTTGAAGTATGCTCAGATTTATTTGAATAAAAATATCCCAGTGAAGGCCATAATTGATTCAGGAGCTCAAATATCAGTGATTAATTCAAATAAAATAAAAATAAAAGATTTTCCTAAATCTAATATAATGCTGACGTCATGTTTTGGGGATGAACGGAAAGCGAAACTTATACAGATCCATATGTCTCTATATCCCAATGAGTCAGGGTTGAAGGTCAGCGCCGCTGTTTCGGATGATCTTAAAGTAGATGCAATAATAAATTCAACGATTTACGAGCAATTAATAAAACTAGGTCAGCTTTCTTCAAGTGTAAATACTCAAACCAAAACTTCTAAGAGTGAAGATTTTTATGAATGTTCTTGTTTCAATATTAATGATTCTTGCTCTTGTGAATGTTTTTTATTTAATATCAACAATGTGTATAGAAATGATGAACTTGATTTATCACATGTTAATGATCCTTGTATTAGAAATGAACTGTCCGCGTTGATTAATAATTACAAACCAAACAAAATTAAAGACACTAAGTTAACAATGAAAATTATTTTAAAAGATGAAATCCCAGTATGTCAAAGAGCTAGACGTTTATCTTTTTCTGAGAAACAAAAGGTAAATGATCAGATATCAGAATGGTTAAAAACAGACATAATTAGAGAGAGTTGCTCTGATTATTGTTCCCCAATAGTTCTTTGCAAAAAGAAAGATAATAGCTTAAGATTATGCATAGATTACCGGAAATTAAATTCAAAAACAATTAAAGATAGATACCCCTTACCTCTTATTGAAGATGTGTTAGACCAATTACAGGGTTCTAAAATTTGTAGCAAAATTGATCTTCGAAATGGGTTTTTCCATATAGACGTGGACGAGGATAGTAAAAAGTACACCTCATTTGTGACACCTGATGGGCAGTATGAGTTTAATAAAGTGCCATTTGGGTTGTGTAATAGCCCTAGTACATTCCAGAGGTACATCAATTATGTGTTTCGTGATCTTCTTAGAGAAGGTGTTGTTGTCATTTTTATGGATGATATTTTTATTCCCGCAGAGAGTGAAATTGACGCACTGAACAGATTAACACGAGTATTACAAACTGCATCCGAATATGGACTAGAACTTAACTTAAAGAAATGCCAATTTTTGATGTCTAAAATTAACTTTTTGGGTTATATTATTGAGAACGGTACCATTAAACCATCTTCCGAAAAAACATTAGCTGTTCAAAATTTTCCTGTACCTAAGTCTACTAAACAGGTGCAGAGTTTTCTTGGTTTAACCGGATATTTTAGGAAGTTTATTCTTAACTATGCTTTAATTGCTAAACCATTAAGTGATTTACTTCGGGATAACAGTGTATTTTATTTTGGCCCAGAACAACAAACAGCATTTCAAACTTTAAAACAAAAACTTTCTGAAAATCCAGTACTACACATTTTTAAACAAGGAGCAAAGCTTGAGTTACATACCGATGCAAGTAAATTTGGGTATGGTGCTATTCTTTTTCAACAATCTGATGATAACAAATTACACCCAATACACTATATGAGTAAAAAAACGACTCCTCAAGAGGAGAATTATTCAAGTTATGAACTTGAAGTGTTGGCTATAATTGAGGCCTTGAAAAAATTTCGAAATTATTTAGTGGGAAATAAATTTAAACTTGTAACAGACTGTTCAGCTTTCCAAAAGATTATGAGTAAAAAACAATTAACACCTAAAATTGCTAGATGGGCATTATTTTTGGAAGATTTTGATTATGAAATCGTACATCGCCCAAGTAAACAAATGAGACATGTTGATTGTTTAAGTAGATATCCAATTATGCATATTACTTGTGACGAATTAACCTCTAAAATTGTTACTTGCCAGATAAATGATGAATATATTAACTCTATTAAACAACTTTTGGAAAATAAATCAATTGACGATTTTGTGGTAAAAAATAATGTTTTATATAAACTTGAGAATGATAATTATTTACTAGTGGTTCCACAACAAATGCAAACTGACATTATCAAATCTACGCATGCTAATGGTCATTTCGGTATAACTAAAACTCTTGATGTACTTAAACAAAACTATTATTTTCCAGATATGAAAAAATGTGTTGAAAATGTTGTAAATAATTGTGTAGAGTGTATATTAGTAAATAGGAAGGCAGGAAAACGAGAAGGGTTTTTGAACCCGATTCCTTAAAATAATATTCCCTTAGATACTTACCATATTGATTTCATTGGTCCCATGCCTTCAACTAATAAGAACTATAAATATATTTTGACCGTGGTAGATGCTTTAACCAAATTTGTTTGGTTCTACCCAACCAAATCTACGTCAAGTCAGGAGGCAATAGATAAGTTAAAAGCTCAACAGATAACTTTTGGTAATCCTTCACGAATAATTACTGACAGAGGTACTGCGTTTACTTCAACAGAATTTGAGACTTATTGCCAAGATGAAGGTATCGAACATGTAAAAATAACAACAGGCATTCCTCGTGGTAATGGACAAGTGGAAATAATGCATAAGATCCTCATACCGATACTGGCAAAACTATCAATAAAAGATCCTACTAAGTGGTACAAATTTGTTCCAACAGTACAGCATACCATTAATTCTACAGTTTCTCGGAGCACTCAGATGACACCATTCCAACTTCTGACCGGAGTGAAAATGAAAACAAAAGAGGACTTACAAATTCTGCAAATGTTAGAGAAAGAACATATAGAATCATTTATCCAAGATGGAGAGAACATTCGAGAAGAAGCCAAAAAGAATATTTTGAAGATCCAAGAAGAGAACCGCAGGCAGTACAATAAAAGAAGAAAGAAAGCCAACGAATATCAAATAGGAGATTTAGTTGCAATCCAGAGAACTCAGTTTGGATCTGGACTCAAATTAAGACCCAAGTTCTTCGGTCCATACCAAATCACAAAAGTGAAGAAGAATGATAGATATGATGTGCTACAAGTCGGGAATCACGAAGGACCGAACAATACTTCATCTTCAGCTGACCACATGAAACCGTGGCCAGTTAATTAAAAAATTGCCTTTTATATTTTCATACTTTGCTTTCTCGTTTTTTTTTTATTTCAGGTAACTGTGTCTGGTAGCTATTCTGATGAAAATGAGGACATTTTGTTGTCAGGATCGCCGATTGATGTAGGTTTCAATACCATAGTGAAACAACTGCGAACATTGTGTCATCCACCATCTTGTAATATTAAAGGAAGTTGCATCATCCTCTTGACATTGAGAGGCACCAGCCATACCAGAAGGGGAAGTCCCGAAGGGATACTCCCGAATTTATAATTAACTTTTACTTTTTACCATAGAACAATCTAATTCTTAGACACATGCATTCCGGAGACCATTGCGAGAAGGCAGCTCTCACCAAACATGTCACTGTTATATCCTTCCATCCTTTTATTTCCATTAAATTTTTATGTTTATTAAATTATCGTCATCATTTACTCCTATGCTGCACTATCTCCCACANTATCATTAGAACAAAAATTATTCAAGGTTGTTCGTTTTTTATTTTGCGCCCTGTACTAAGGAAACTAGTATGTACTTTGCATCAGAATGAGGATAGGGTATATAATGTGCTACGTATAAATATAGAACGTTTTCGCTCGGCAAGTATTAACGATTTAGAATAATGTATCTCTTTGTAATTTTGTGATTAAAATGATTGCTCATAGCCATTCACAGAAACTCTCTATCATTTTTTGACATAAACTCACGTGATCATCCATGTATATATATATATATATATATATATACATGGATGATCACGTGAGTTTATGTCAAAAAATGATAGAGAGTTTCTGTGAATGGCTATGAGCAATCATTTTAATCACAAAATTACAAAGAGATACATTATTCTAAATCGTTAATACTTGCCGAGCGAAAACGTTCTATATTTATACGTAGCACATTATATACCCTATCCTCATTCTGATGCAAAGTACATACTAGTTTCCTTAGTACAGGGCGCAAAATAAAAAACGAACAACCTTGAATAATTTTTGTTCTAATGATAGGATCTTCTCATTCTAGGACTCAATTTTAATAGTTGAAGGGGATGACTACAAATATGCTAAGTAATTAGTGCAGACGATATCTAGAATTGTGAAATCAGACACAAGAACGTGCTTGCTCTGAATAAACACACCCTTTTTCATGAATTCATATTTCTGACCCCCCCCCCCCNTCTTTTTCTTTTTTTTTTCTTTTCTTCCAGACGTGGACACGTACCTAGGCTTGCAAAACCCTTAACCGTATAGTCCACGTCTGGCCACAGGTCTAGCTCACATAATACATAGGCGCATCACATTAGTTAAAAAAAATGGAAAACAAAATTTTGAAGAAAGTTACAATAGATGACAGTAATTAAAAACTTAATGAATAAGTAACATTGAAAGGTGGAAAGATCAGAGTTGCTACATGCATGGCATGAAGCGCTATCTAAGAGGCTGTAAAATAGGAATTTTGAATTACTTGAAGAAAAAAAAGGTAATTGAATCTCGTAGAGGAAAAGAAAAGGAGTTTTTAAAGTTTCTCTTTAAGGGGATCAATTCAACTAGAGGTTGTGAATAAGAGAGTTTTGAGCATTTCTCATGGAGAATTGTGAGTTCAACTGAAAGTTTGTGAATTCAAGAAGAATAAATTAAAGTTTTGATGTAGTCACTGGCTATAAGAATGTAGGAGTCACTGAAACTGCCGAAGTGGAGGCGTAGAATTTTGAATCGATACAGATCTTTGTGTGCAAAAATCGCACAGGAGGATAAGTTAATGTGGATTAAAATTTGATCGAAGTGCGGAGAGTGCAGTCTTGCAGCTTGGGCAATCTGCAGCATAGGCTGGGTGATGGGGATTGTGTGAAGTACCAAAGTACGTATTAGAGTGCCAGCAGTTGATACAGTGATGGGTGTTTGAATTGCATTCGCTGGAGTGATGTTGGCTACCACAGGTCACGCATGTTGCGAATTCCTGTTGATATTGATGAGTCTGGTGGTCAAGAGCTTGACACCATGAACATCTCCTGAGGAGTAACCTTTTCTTAACTATGCACTTATTCAGTCCTAAGAAGATGAATCTAGATGAAAGAAAATTAGTTACGAGTCTATGGGAGACGTTGACTATGAGGTAGCCACCATCTGGGAAATATAATCCTAATAGTTTGGTCAGAGGAGTGGATCATAATTTGGAGCCCTTAATGTTAATTTTATTTTTTGCATATTTTGCCATATCTCTCGAGAATCTATTAAGCGATTTTAAACATTTTTGTTCTTAATCATAAAATTAATTTATCCAAAGATAATTCCATGGAGAATATAACTTTTAGTAAATATTTATTATATTTTATAATATAATTTATTAATTGTGAAAAACATTAAATTGTAAGGTATAAAATTTTTTACGTCATTTTAAGGAAGGTAATATTAAACGACAAAATACAAAACTCGACAGAAATGGAACAGATAATTCCTGAAAAATCGAATTTTGAAAGAGTCGTATTTTTAATATTTGACCTCTTAGGAATTAACTGACCGATTTCGCATGAATTTTTTCTGTTTAAAAATTTCCTTATTTGAAATAATATAAAAAATTGTATACCAATTCTTTCAGAAAATTTAAATTTTGGAATCAATTATTTTTAAAAAAAAAAAAATTCCAAAGTTATACTGATTTCAGTACTTAAATAGCTGTTATTATATATATATATATATNACATATATATATATATATATATATATATACTTTATTATTTCTAACTTCCACTGTTTTTCTAATTAATTTATTTGGTCTCAAAAAATTTAATATGTATGTTGAATATATTTACTAATTTTAATTTTGCCCTTTTTCACTTAATTGTAATAAATACTGATCTTAAATCATTCTTGGAGTAATAAACCTAAGTAGTTTTTAGATAGTGATTAACAATTTTTGAAGAGTACCACAAAATGATTAATGCAATTATTAAATTCAATTTTTTCTCATGTTTTGGACAAGTTTTTAAGTTTTGCTCGTGTGAATATAATAATAAATAGTTTATACCCCTCTTTTCCTCTTCAAATTTGCGAAAAAGTCCCTCCAAATAAGATAAATTACCAATTCAGGAATTCACTTAAATAATTCCTTTTCGCTTTTGAAAAATAACCAAAAATTAGTTAAAGGAAATTTAAATACCTGAGGTCTTTGAAATTAGAAAATTAAATGTAATGACCTAATAAATTGTAAAGAAATAATTAAATTTCTATAGAAGTATAAAAATATTAGGAACATTAAAAAATTATTTCCTTTTGTGCCTTGAGTGAAGTTTTTGACGAGTTATATTATATAATTAAAAAAAAATGCCTTGATCAGTTATTACATTTTTAAGTGCGTTTTGCTAAATTAAAAAATATTAATAACTTTTAAATAAAGAAACGTCGAAACAAATAGAATA
>NC_092204.1:101197127-101229253 GCF_043381705.1 Parasteatoda tepidariorum | reverse complement strand
ATGTATCGATTAATGAATGCTAAGCAAGTGAATGAAACAAAAAAAGTTAATTATTGGAGTACGAACTAGTGGTAGTGAATGTACCAAGCAGGGTGCAAACTAAATTGCGTCTTAAGTGAATAATCGAAACATACTCTCAGAGGAGCTTAATGTGCCTAAGTGCTGTATCTTAAATTATATAAATGTTAAGAACTTTTTATAATGAGTTATGATTAAAATTAGCATGTGCGACACAATATAAAAATGATGCTCTTTCATTTCGTGCTGAAAATGAGAGAGTTTCCGGGGATTATTAATTAATTTCTCTTTAATAGAATAACTAAGAACAAAATATTTCCTTTTGATTCAAGCAATCCAAAAGTAAATGGAATTTCAACTAATCAGAGATTGTAAATATATGAATTAGTTTTAAAAAAAAGTGTGCATCTTATGCCCATGACTTCCAGTAATTTTAATAACTGAAATAAAATTAGAAATAACATTTTTAAGAATTTAAGTTAGCTGAAGATCCGTTTTCAGTAAATGTAGTAGCGTAGAGATAAGCATTTTAAAATTAATGCGTTTTTCGTACCTTTTAAGTGCGCAAGATGTAACTAAATTGATTGCCTGAGCTTTACTTACCTCTAATTTAACTGTAATTTAACAAATTTTTAATAAGAAATATAATTTAAGTTATCTAGTTGTTAAAATGTATTCTATAGCACAGCTAATTTAATATATAGTTTTGTTTTTTTATTAAACATCAAACATGTTAACGATGTTCTAGGATTTTTTACACTGTTACCACAATCATTGCATTTCTTAGTTGGAAAAAACGAGTCCTATTTTTACTTATAACAACAATTTTAAAGATTTTCATTATATTTGAAGAAAATAAATCTTTAACTAAATAAAGATAACTTTACTGCTGTTACTAAAATAATTGCATTAAATTTATCATTTTAATATTCATTTGATTTTTTAATGGTAAGATAAATTTTGCTTCTTTTCGTTTCTTCTTTTTGTTGAATTACTGGGTCCCTCAATAATAACTTGATTAAAATATTATTTTTTTCATAATTTTAGTGAGCGCCTCAAAAATCAAAAATTTTTATATGATTTAACTCATACGTATATTCTATAGTTACAGATGCTTTTACGTATATAAATCGTTTAAATGGGTAAAATGGTTTCTAAAGCTTTCTAAAGAAGAAGATTGTTGATCTTGAATGGCATTTATAATTCAGTGTATCTAATTTAAATGATGTATTTTCATTATTTAATGCTTCTCGGTGGCTTATTTATTTATTCTTATACATGTTTATGGCTTGTTATGAAATAAGTTTATCTATCCTTTTAGTGTTTATTTACTAAGTAATTTTTTAACTTTTAATTACAGTGCTTAAAGATTTGAACTGTCTGTTCATGATTTACGAAAATAACAATAATAATAATAAGTATGTTATATAAGTTGGTAAAACCTCCTTACTGAGAGGGCGCTGAGAGCGCATCAAAAAGTAGTGAACTTGTAGACACGGAAGTGTCAAGATGTATTAATTCTTTTTTCGTTATTAAATATTTGTTTTTGTTATATTTGATCTCGCCGATGAGTTATTTTGATACAAATCCACTGAACCTACTTTTATATTGATATAAACACGGACCATTTTTTGATGTTATCGGCCAAAGGAAGCTGGATTGAATTTAAACTGATCTGATTAATTTGGCGTCATTGGCAAATGAAATATCCAGGCAAGAATTTTATTATTTTCATTGAAACAGAATTACCTGGATAGAAATAAATATGGCAGAAAATATTTCAAAATTAAGAAAGAAGCATACCACTACTGTACGAACAACACTGACAAAATTGATTAATAAAATTGAAGAATCGATTAATGACGAAACAGAATTACTGGAACAATTTGAAGCTTTTTTAGCACAATTGAATGAAAAAGAAAGCAAATTGAATTTTTTGAATGATGAAATTGTAGATCCTTTCTCTGAAGATACAATTTCTGAAGATATTAAAACTTCTGAAGAAATCCAAGAAAAAATAATTTTTTGGAAAACAAAACTTTCTTTCAAAATAAAGAAAATGAATTCTATCCCAGCTGATACAGTTTCAAATACCTCTGAAACAAATGATTCAAACAATTCTGAAAGCATGAACATAAATCTACCTAAATTAAATATAAATAAATATGCGGCAAATTAAGCAGGATGGTTAGATTTTTACAATTTATTTGAAAGTTGTATTCATAATAATGTAAAATTAAGCAAAGTTGATAAATTTAACTATTTGAAATCGTATTTATGTGGAAATGCTCTTGCATGCATTAACGGATTTACAATTTCTAATGAGAATTACGATAAATCCCTAGATTTATTAAAGGATAGATTTGGAAACAAAAACATGTTAATCAACGCTCATTTGAGTGATTTATTAATTTTATCACCTGTCAAAAATCCTAATGATGTTATGAGTCTTAGAAATTTATATGATAGCGCGGAAACACAGATACGCAGTTTTGAAAGCTTGGGTATAAAAGGAGATACTTATACCAGTTTATTGACACCCATTTTAATGAAATTAAATCCTTCAGAATTTGTTTTAGAATTTAATCGATCCCAAAATGATAAGGAATTTGATTTAAGTGCTCTATTAAAATTTCTCACTTCAGAAATACGGAGCCGCGAACGATCTCTTCAAATTAATAATCAAAAACCATCGCCGTCTTGTTTCCTCTCCCCACAGGAAAGAAAAAAAAAGAATTATGGGTTTGTTAAACGTAATACCACATGCAAGCCCTTGAAAAAAGAAAACACTTTTTCCATAATATCATCTTAACAGAGCCTCTCATCGGTGCCAGGCAATGAGAAATTATTATTCTGCAATAAATCGCATAAATTAGAATCGTGTTATACTTTTAATTCTAAGGAAAATAGAGATATTTTGAAAAGTAAAGGATGTTGTTTTTTATGCCTTAAACCTCGGCATCATGTTGCAGAATGTTCGATTAAAGAAAACTGTTCCTTTTGTGGGGGATCCTACCATATTTCAATATGTTTTCGGAAACAAACTGATTCGAATATTGAAAGTCCATATCAGAAAAATGTAACTGATAGCGTCGTTTCGGCAAAGCTAAAAATATTAAATCCGATGGCATTTTGTAAGATACGTACATGCGCTGCTTGACTGGGGATGAAAATAAAAAGGAAATATACCGCGTTTTCCTGGATAATGGGAATCAGTGTAGCTTTATTTTGTCGTCCCTTGTCCAAAAATGTAACTTTTCTATAATCAGAGAAGAAAGTATTTCAATTTGCCCATTTTTTGCGGTAATGAAAACAAAAAGAAAACTTATTATGTCGCGAAAATTAAATTGCAAAATAGACAGGATCCAAATTTATTCATTGAAATTGAAGCAATTGAAACAGACAATATAACGGCCTCACATTTACCGACCCCTCCTGAAAACATTGATAAAAGATTTAGACACTTGAGAAATATATAATTAGCTGATTCTTATGAGTTTAATGATAAAGAAATATCAGTTCTCTTGGGTGGGAACTATTACTATGAGGTAGTTACTGGGCGAATTATGCGAGTAAACAAAAATTTAGTAGCAGTCAAAACGTTGCGTGGATGGTCTTTACAAGGGGGGGGGGAGTACAAATTGCCAGGAATTATTTACAATGCGTGTTATTGTTAATATGTCGATCATTTCCAAACAACTTAGTGAATTTAGGAATTTGAAAATTTAGGGATTGAGGCAAAGATATCTAATGACAAAATTAATGATAACGATATAATGTCTGAATTTGAAGCTGGAATTTCATATGAAAATAAGCGTCATAAAGTTAAATTTCCCTGGAAACCGCATATGAAATCGTTGTTAGAAAATAATGAACAAGTGGAAAGGAAGAGATTTATGAAATTAAGATCAACTTTAAGAAATGATTCTACTTTATTTAGTGAATATAGATCAATAATAAAGAACTATATTTCCGAGAATATCATTGAGCGTGTTCCAGTTGAAGAGGAGAATTTGCAAAAAAACACATTTTATCTACCACTTAGAGCAGTGATTCGTACTGATAAGACTACAAGCAAAGTACGGATTGTATTTGATGCAGGATCAGATGATAAAGGACAGTTAAGTTTGAGTGAATGTCTTCACACCGGTCTTAATTTCATACCAAACTTATTTAGTCTTTTGATCAAATTCTGGAAAAACCTGATTGCTTTCGTAGCAGATATTAAAATGGCCTTTTTGATGATTGAAATTAATGAATGTGAAAGAAACTTTACAAGATTTTTCTGGGATGATGATCCAGAAAATTTACATTTGGAAAACAAGGAGTTTGACGTGTTCCGAATGTGCAGAGTTTTGTTTGGAGTGAAATCTAGCTCTTTCCTACTAGCAGCTACAATTAAACATCATCTGAAAAAATACATGGACACATTTCCGTCGACTTACAAGCATCTGAACCAGTCTCTTTATGTGGATGATTTTTTTTGCGGAGAAGACAATGTTCAACAAGCGTTGAAAACTTGTAAAGAAAGTGTGCAGATTTTTAAAGATGCTAGCGTAGACCTTCGAAAATGGAGAAGAAACTCACCTGAACTTACCCAAGATTTGAAGAATTTGAATTTTGAAGTTGATGAGTCTTGAAGTGCACTGGACACTAGCTTGATAACTTCTAAGGTCCTAGGAGTAGGATCGAATGAGAAAACTGATACATTTTATTTTGATTTCAAAAATCTGGAAGCATTTCTCTCCAAAAGAAAGGAAACTAAAAGATACTTATTGCAAGTAGCAGGTCGACTATTTGACCCAATAGGTTTTGATTGTCCATACACAAACTTTTAATACAAGAAATTTGGTGTTTAGGTTTGGACTTGGATGAAAGGTTGCCAAAACAGTTAGGAGTCGTTTGGAACAAATGGTGTGAGGAAATAGAGTATTTAAAGAAAATACGTATACCACGTTGCTACTTTAAAGAATTGTTACTTGAAAGTACAATTAGCCTACAACTGCATTGCTTTTCTGATGCATCCAAGAAAGCTTATGGAACTGTGGCTTATTCACGTATAGAATTAATTGATCGCAATATTATTTCATTTGTAGCTTCCAAAACTAGAGTAGCACCTGTAAAGACTCTATCAATCCCAAAACTGGAGCTCATGGGTCAACTTTTATCAGCTAGAATAAGCCATAAAATTGAATCTGCTCTAGAATTATCTCTTGAACGATTTTATTGGACAGATTCGTAAATAGCATGCTACTGGATCAAAGGGGACCCGATTAGACACAAAGTGTTCGTGAAGGATAGAGTACAAGAAATACAAAAACTTAGCAAACAGGACGAGTGGCATCATTGTATAGGAAAAGACAATCCTGCTGATCTGATAGGTCGAGGAGTATCCTCAGATGATCTTCAGCACAACAAACTATGGTTGCATGGACCCAAATGGTAAACATTGAATGAAACAGAATGGCCAGAATCGTTAGAACCAGTAATCCAAACTGATAAGAACATGGATGAATTGGAGTTCAAGAAATCAGTTACTGTAAATGCAACAGTTGAAAAAGAGCCAGCAGAATATTTGATCGCAAGATATTCATCATTCAGTAGCCTAATTAGAATAACAGCTTTATGCTTAAGATTTGTGCATAATTGTAAAATGGAACCAGCATTAAAGAAAACAGAGTGTTTAAGTGCGTCTGAATTAGAACGAGCTACGGAAATTTTCATGTGTTTCGAAACGAAAACAAAATGAAATGATCTATTTACAGACTTCTTTAGCATACGTTAAAGAAGTCTGTAAATCGATCATTGATTTATGGTAATGTAAAGAAGCTGGTTAGAATTTTATTTGACTCTGGTAGCCATCGCAGTTTTTTGAAACGTGATATTCGTAATGAGTTGAACCTCAGGACCATTAAAACTGAACGGTTGCATGTTTTCGGTTTTGGAGAAAAAATTTCCAAGGGGTGTTCTTACGATTTAGTGAAAGTAAATCTTCAGAAAAAAAACGATAAAAAATTAAATGTTTGCATTGAAGCATTTGTAGTAGAAAAAATAACGTGTGGGAAAATAGCCGCACTCCATGAGAGAATTAAACAATTAGCAAGGAAAAATAATATTTTTCTTTCGGATACCGGAGAAATTGCTGATATAGACATTTTAATCGGCGCCGATTTCCTACATGACGTAATCTTTGATACGTCTATGAGGTTGGGAAGAGGACTCGTTGCAACCGATAGTTTATTTGGTTTTGTGGTTCAAGGGAAATTCATGAATAATTGCCAATTAAGTAGGATTGTAAATAATACTATAATATCTGATGTTGATTATTCTTTGTTTTGGAACCTTGAAGGACTAGGAATAAATACCATGAACGAAGAAAATGCTGTTAATAAAAGTGAATTGTTAAAAGGTTTTAATTCTGATTTGCATTTTGAAAATAATAGGTATAGTGTACGACTTCTCTGGAGACCTAATACAAAGCATTTGTTAAATGAAAACTTTGGGCTGGCTTCAGAGAGGTTTGGCAAATTAAAGAGGAGATTTAAAAATGATAAATCCTTGTTTGAAGAATATAAAAAAGTTTTAAAAACTTACGAAAATGAAGGGATAATTGAGAAAGTTAAGAACTCTGATCCCCAAACTTATAAACAATGTTATTTACCTCATAGGGCTGTTATAAGAAATGATAAACTAACTGGCAAATTAAGGATAGTATTTGACGGTTCCGTGCATGAAAAAATGAATTGTCTCTTAACGACTGTTTGTATATTGGGCCAAATTTATACCCTGATATATATGAACTTATGCTAGCGTTTCGGGAAAGCAAGATTGCTTTTATAGGGGACGTTCAGCAAGCTTTCTTACAAATAGGGATTAATGCAGAAGATCGAGTTGTCACAAGATTTCTTTGGTCAGATGACCCCGAGAACATGGATGCATGATGATTCGTCTACAGTAATTTATAGATTTTGCCGCGTACTATTTGGTATCAACTGTAGCCCTTTTCTCTTAGCGGCTACTATTAAAGAGCATATTAAAAAGTTTGCAAAATCGAAGCCTCTTGCGTATGAATTACTAAATGAAAGGATATATGTCAATGACGTCATAGGGAGAGTGATAGTACAGATACAGCATTTCAAATAAGTTCTGATTGTGTTGAAATATTTCGGGATGCGGGCATGGTATTGAGAAAGTTTCAAACAAATGATAAAAAATTACGTGAATTATGGAAGAATGCAGGTATAGATGTTCAGAATGAAAAGGAATCGTTAGGACAATCAGGCTTTCCATTTAAAGTTTTGGGAGTTTGTTGGGATCCTAAAAGAGATGTATTTTACTTTGAGTTCGAATATCTGCCAAAATTGATAGACACGGGGCAAATAACAAAATGATTTATTTTGAAAATCATTGGGCGTATTTTTGATCCAGTAGGATTTTTGGGACCCTTTACAATGCTTCTAAAATTTCTAGTTCAAAGCATTTTGAAAAGCGGATTGGAGTAGGATCAAGAACTACCCTTAGATATGGAAAATCAGTGGCGCGAAATATGTAAACAATTCGGTGAACTTAATGATTTGAAAATACCACGTTATAATTTTTTCGAAGCAGGTAACAAAGAAATTATAAGTTCACAATTACATATCTTCTCTGACGCCAGCTTAAAGGGTTATGGTACAGTTGCATATATCAGATCAGAAACTAGTGATGGACATATTTCTACATGTTTTGTTTCAGCTAAAAATCGAATTGCGCCACTCAAAATGATTACATTACTAATACTTGAGCTACCAGGTGCCCTCCTCTCTGTTAGATTATTTCGAACTATTACTAGAGCCATAAAAATTCCGTGTGACAGTTCCTTTTGGTGCGATTCCTCTATTGTGTGTTGTTGGATAAAAACTCCTGCCATTCGTTTTAAGCAATTTGTGCTTAACCGATTAGAAGAAATTCAAGAGATTACTCAACCTGTGGACTGGTTCCACTGCCCCGGAATTGACAATCCTGCCGATCTTATTAGTAGAGGTGCTTCCATGAGAATATTGAAGAATTCCGACATTTGGTGGAAAGGGCCACATTGGTTGTCCCTTCCGACCGAAATGTGGCCAGAATTAAAGCTCTTCAAAGAAAATGATGAGCAAATTGAGTATCGTAAAAAAAGAAGTAACCGTTATGAAATGTGTAGATTGTGAAGAACTTCAGTTGATAAATATCGCTAACTTTAGGTACCTCGAAAAAGTTGTTAGAATCATAGCGTGGGTAAAGAGATGTTTGAACAGAAAGTTAAGCTGAATATGGACACTTTGACTGCAGAAGAGCTCCGAAATGCTGAAGATATACTAGTAAAGCTTACTCAAGCAAAATTCTTTGAAAGTGAGATACGAACTCTCCAATCTAGTTTGACTATTCCAGCTTCTTCTACTATTTTCAATTTAGCTCCTTATCTTGATGAAAAAGATATCCTGAGAATCACAGGAAGATTGGCCGATAGAGATTATTATGATGAGAAATAGCCTATAATCATACCAAGACAGTCTAAATTTGCAGAGTTGCTTGTCAAGCGAGAACACGAAAATGTATTTCATTCTGGAGTAGAGAGCACTCTAGTACAAATTCGGAGAAGATTTTGGGGGCCTAAAGGAAGACAATTACTAAAAAAGGTTGTCTCGAAATGTTTGATTTGTCGCAGATACACAGCCAAACCTTCTACCCAAATGACTGGACAGCTTCCAAAAGATCGAATTAGTGAAACTCCTGCTTTTACTGTATGCGGAATTGATTTTGTCGTTCCAATCTACATCAAGGGTGAAAATGGAATAAAGAAATCATATATAGCCTTGTTCACATGTGCAGTCACGAGAGCAATACATCTTGAATTAGTCACAGACATGTCTACTTCGACTTTTCTGCTCGCATTCAGAAGATTTCTCTCCGACAACGCCAAGACTTTTAAATGTACCAATAACGAGCTTCAGAGATTATTTGATATTTTGGAATATTCAGAATTTAAAAACTTTCTTGCTGCTAAAAGAATATCCTGGAAATTCATCGTCCAACTTGCCCCTTGGTGGGGAGGATTTTATGAAAGATTGGTGAAAAGTGTCATAGAGCCTCTAAAGAATATACTTCGAAAAGCTCTTTTAAATTTTGAAGAATTGACCACTATATTGACTGAAATCGAAACCATCGCTAATCTTCGACCCCTGTCCTACGTCACTAACGAAATCGGAGAACCGAAAATTCTTACCCCATCACATTTTTTAACCCCTGGTAAAGAAAAGGCAGAATATCCAGCCCATTTCATAGAAACCATCCATGGAGAATCCACCAAAAAGACTCTTGTAAAAAGAAAAGAATACAAGGCAACATTATTGGCTAATTTATGGAAGCGCTGGAAGGAGCGCTATTTGTTTAATTTGAGATCTGCACACAACTTTACTTCTCCTAACCTAACAAAATGTTTGAAAGTGGGAGATGTGGTTTTGATGGAGGGCACCACAAAATCAAAACTATTATGGGACATAGGTATTATAACAAAAGTATTTCAAGGGCGTGATGGACTTGTAAGATCTTGCCTTATTCACAAATCCAACGGCGAATATAAACGCCCAGTACAACTTATTTATCCTTTAGAACTCAATGACTGAAATGCACAATGATAGACTTAAATAGTTTATGCTTTTTTCTTTTATTTTCTTTCAAGTGAATATTTGCATTTCATTTCAAATTTATTTGCATTTAAATGTTATTTGTTTAATATGTTTATGTTATTTTTGTCTTATTTTTATGTTTAAAATTTTAGTGAACTCGGAGGAGTTCAAGTGCGGAGTGTTGATAATTTTGCTATCAAGATTTATAACACCAGATGGCGCTGAGCGGAAACAATTTATTATTATTTATCCTGCACTTACTGAGTTTCAGTTTACATTTACCACTGAACCACGATAGAATAAAATCATCTTAATCATTACAATTTGTGTAATTATTGTTTAATTTGAATTATAGACTGACTCTCAAATCAAACACTTTCTCGAAATTCTGTCAAGAACTAACTAAGTTGCACTCAAATTTTGTGCAAATTTTCTAATTGACTCTTTAATATTCTTATAAAACTGTCATCCTCCTATATCTATATTTCAAAAATCATCATTTGGCTAAAAGTACAAATTATTACAAGAGTTGAAAGTGGCTATACTGCTCCAAACGCAAATATTATTACGTACTCAATGCAAAGCAATCAAATGGAGTTGAAATCAAAAACAAAAGGGAAAAATGGACAATGTTACTTACTTAATGGAAACACGTATCTATCTGAAAGAGTTAAACCGTAAGACGAACAAAAACATTACAATAGATAACGAAGTATTTAAATAAGAAAAATTCAAGTTAAAAATAAAATCATAAAATGTTCTTTTTATAATATTTTACATTTATGGTTTATTCTTTACAATAATTTTGTTCTCGATATTTCTGTTTACATCACACACAATTAGGTAAAAAAAAAAATGGAATTAGAACGATATACAAATTTTCATTAAAACTGTTATCAGTTGTAAGACAAGTTTTCTATACCTATTTTTTAAATTTACTCATTTACGATTTGTCAAATATTTTTAAACTTAACTAATTTTAAAGTAATCGAATGAGTTAGGGTGATGAAAGATAAATGTAACAATTGTCTTACTACAAATTCTAATCTTTCCTTAGTTTTTTTTGTATTAATAATATTTTACTGTCCCTTGAAAAAACTTTACGTGTCATCTTGTCTAGAATTTTAGTAGAAGATTTCATTTAATTCGCAAATATTTATTTTAATAAAAGAAATTGTTAACAGCTCAGGGATTCAGACGCAAACTTTTCTAGGATTCAACATAGAATACTCAGTGAATTTAGCATAGATAGAAAAGGATTGATTCCAATAACATCTGAGGCTAGAGGCGAATTTATTGCTAAAAATAAATTATTGCTGAATTAGCACTAAATAACTGTAAATTGGATTTTTGAGGGTAGGAATGATGCCTAAAATAAAGCTTATACATATTCCGTGTCAAAAGATTTACAGTAGTAAATGTTTCGGTAGTGAAATTTTCAGTAAGACATTTGAGGAATGATTAGAGTTTCCATTTTCAGTTAAATTTAAAACTGACAACTAATAAAATTCTCATTATTTTAATAAAAATCATATTGAAAACTAAAGTTACTTTTAAATGCGAGTTTTTTGTCTGGAGGGTCCAACCTACCTTAATAAGTTATTATTCATAGAAATTAATTAATAACTGAAGAAAATAGCTCATAAACAATAAAACAGTTTTTATTGTAAACAAAAATAACAATAATGAAAACAATTCATTAAATGATTCCGTATGAATCATAGTATTCCAAAATATGGAATACTATGAATAATATTTATCAAATTATAATTTTATTCCAATATTTATCAAATCAAAGTTAAATAACGAGAACAATGAGAGCTTAAAATTAAATTTAAGTGAGCGGGGGATTACCGATAAGACCAACTGATCCTATTACCACCAACTGATCCTATTACCACCAGCCTTGCCCTGCTATGAGCAGGCAACAACAAACAGTTAAATTATCAAAATTAAGGAATATTAACCTAATTCTGTAATAGTAGAGTTAGTAAATCAATAAGTACAAATGTTTTCTATAAATAAATTAATAAAGTTTTTCAAATCAATGTTCACTAAATAATGCATTATTCAGTCCGGACTAAATAATGCAACTAAATATAAACTTCAAAAATTTAATTTAAAATTTGTAAGCAGCAATTTTTTTATAGCCATGAGATATAAGAATAGCAATATAATTGCATTTGCAGTACGTGAACATTTTTAATAAGTATACTATAACACTAATAAACACTATATTTTCTTTTCTTAGGTATGACAATCAATTTTACAATCATTGATAGGTCATTGACAGGTTTCACTGCGTGTATTAATGCGAACTGCACGTACATTCTTATCCTTTCCCCGTATAATTTCAATAACTCTTCCCATTGACCATTTACAGATTAGCAATATATCATCTTTGGTGAGAACAAACATACCAATTGCAACATTTGGCTTTTTTAAATAACCATTTACTTCGTTGCTGAAGGTGACTTACATAAGAATTTTGCCATTTTTTCTAGATACACTGGACTATTTCCTGAACTTTTCTCCGCCTATTAAGCAAATTATCTTTTTTATCAATTAAATTTGGCTCGGGAATAGCATTTATAAGCTGACCAATTAGAAAGTTGCCAGGTGTTAGCACATCAAAATCATTAAAATCATGAAAAAGTGGCGCGAGTTAAGAATGACTTCGATCTGGATGGTCAATGTAAGAAATTCCTCAAGAGTTAAGTTAACTAAGCTTAACTAAGATTGGCTTAACTAAGCTTACTTAGTTAAGCCAATTGTTCTTTTTAAATGATACTTGAAACTTTTAACACCACTTTTCCAAAGACCCCCAAATGAAGGGGCTTGAGGAGGGATAAACTGATATTTGATTCCTTTCGTTGGCCAAGTATTTGGAAACCTAGTGGCTAGCAGAATTTAGAAGGCGATTAATTTCAGAGTTTTCGCTAACAAAGTTAGTTGCGTCATCATTAAAGAGATTTTGACTTTTTTCCACGCCGTGCAAAAAATCTTTTAAGAGCCGCAATCAAAGCGTCAGATGTCAAATCCGACACTGTTTGAAAATGTACTGCCCTAGCCACCATACATGTGAAAATAACAACTTATACCTTTTGAAAAATACCTTTTCTTCGATTTTTGAATTTAAATTGAAAGGGACCACAAAGATCCAGTTCAGAATTGGAGAAAAGGAGAAGAAGGTCCAACCCTGACAGGGGGGAGATCACCCATCAATTGTTCAACTAAAATTGGTTTACATTTAAAGCACTGTACACAATTGTGTATAATCTGACGTACTAAATTTTGCTCGTTGATTGGTCAAAAATCCTTACGTATAGTGCATAATTGCGCCTGTGTACCAGCATGCAAATCTCGTTTGTGATAATACTCAATAAGAATTTTTTTGAATTTATGATAGGCTGGAAGTACAAAAGGAAATTCACTGTTAAATCCTAATTATGCATGCCGTCCACCTGCAAGAAATAAATTATAATTATCCAAAAAGGGATTAACTTACTCTTAAGATGCACTGGAAGAACTTTCTTTAAATCTGCTATCTCACAGGAGAAGAAGCTTGCTTGAACCGCACTAATGAGGGCGTCTCGTGCAAGTAGCAACACAGACGATCACCAGTGATTCTTCCAGTTGAATTTCTAGAATTAGCTATAAACCTGAAAACAAGACTAACAACATTTATGAACCTTTGTATAACTATTTGTTAGATTAAACAACTGCTTAAAAAATTTATAGTGTTCAGTTAAAACTAAAGAAATGCTTTGAGCTGGATCATAGACAGCATCATTATCAGGAAGAAAGTCATTTAGTTCAGTAAAGTTCACAGAATGTTCTTTAAGAAATGGTGGGCCAATCCAATAAAGCTTATGTTCAACTAGAATACTGGCATGAAGTTCACGTGAAAGGAGATCAGCGGTATTGTCAGAAGAAGGAATATGATACCACTCTTAGTCTTTCGTGAGAAGCTGAATTTGTGCCACTCTATTTGACTCGAATTGTTTCAAAAGATGATAAGGAGCTGTATTAATCCAAGGAAGAGCGATTATTACGTAAACAATGTAACTGTAATTATTGAAAGTTTCAGGGCTTTCAAGGTTTTGGTCACTAGTTTTGAAAGTAATAGACAAGCTCGCAGTTCAAGGCGAGGTATGGAGATCGTTTTGAAAGGGGCGACTCTTGATTTGCTGCATAGAAGCGGACTAGAGAAATCCTTATGATCAGAAGATACATGTGGGTAAATGACCGTACCATACGCTTTTTCAGAACTATACGCAAAACTATATATATGGAGAAGAAACAAGCGTATTCTTAAACCACACATCTAGGAATTTGTAAATTTTCAATCAACAGAAATTTCTTCACACTGGTTAGCGATGTTATCCGGTACAGTGTCATTCCAATTAAACTTCAGAAGTTAGAAGATCTTTACCTAGGCAATGAGTGGCCCCAACAAACCTAGAGGGTCAAAAAGACGAGCAATTTGTGAAAGAATGTCATGTTAGATGATATTTTGCGAAGGCGTTACCGTTACTTTAAAAAGGAAGACATCAGTAGAACAGTTTCAAAACATTCCCAGTATTTTTGTGATATTTATGTCACTATGATCATCAAAAGGAAAATTTTGAGAATTATCTCCAGAAGTGTCAGTGTTCAAACACCATTTGTGTAAAGTCATACACCCACTCAGAAGAAGATATTTAAATTGTCTCCTCAATTCGTTAAATTCTTCTAAGTTGGATACGCCGGAAAGGCAATCATCCGTATAAAAATCATTTAACGCAACTTCGGAAGCAGACGGAAAATGATTTCTCCTCAATAGCTAAATGCTGATTAAGAAGCAGGTGCAGTACCGTAAAAGACAGATTTTAATGCGTAAGTTTTAATTGGACTATTCATGTTTTCTTTCCAAAGATTTTGTTTGTAATTTCGCTTGAGACGGTTCGATTTCAATTTGCCTGAAAATCATTTTCATGCCAGCTTTCAAAGCATAAACATGTTTACGAAAGCGCAATATTATATGAAACAGTTCGTCTTGAATTGTTCCACCTTTCAAAATAATGTCATTAAGCGACTTCCCATTAGTCGTTTTTGCATTGCCATCAAAAGCTACGCGAAGCTTTGTGGTTGTGCTATAAGGCTTAAGCGCTCCATGATGTGCAAGAAAGTAGCCTTCTGAAGTATCAGCTTCATCTACAATTTCTTCCTTATGGCCAAGCTGATCATATTCACGAAGAAAGAGTTTGTATAACTCTTTTAGTTATGAGTTTCGTTCAAGTTTTAACCATAAATGATTTAATATTTTAGTTGACATACATTTAGAATCCCCTAACGTAATGTCCTCCATGATTTTTGATTTCGATGGCAAATTTACAACGGTTAGGCTTACGATAATGGGTTAGATTAAAGTTCTCATTACAAATTTTTAACTCTTCCCTAGCTGTGATGTCATTGATTTCCTCAATTTGCCAAAATGCAGCGGCTTCTTTATTCAATGTATCCATTTCTCTAGATAAAACGCATTGATTCGATACATTATCTATTTTTCTACTAGGCATTTCAGTTGACCCAGAAATGATGTATCCGAATCAACTATTATGAAATATGAAGTGGGAACTAAAACCCTTTGTTTTTTTTTAATTCCAAGTAAACTTGCCCCTTCTCTCGCAATATACGAGGATTGGATGGCTGAATGGGGAAAGGAATGTGATTCTTTCCCTTTTAGAAGTCAAATAAATTATAGCTGTGTTTATTAAAACATACTTCGATTTTCCATCTGTTGAATTAAAAAGAGTGTTCTTTTTCTCCTCGCAAATTGGGGTCAAAGAAACTGAGCTATTATTTAAAACAGATGCGTCAGCAATCGGAGGAGAATTCAACATAACATCATGTGATTTAACACTAGAAAGACGGAAAATTAACCTATATTGCCCAAAAGCAGTCAAAATGACTGGATTGTGAAGGCGTAAATAAATTTGTTTTAAATTAATTTTTAACATTTTTTATATTATTTACAGTTATATAACAAGTTATTAGTAAATATTAACAATAAAAAAAATTATCTGTTGTACAAAAAGTCACAAAATTCTAGGAAATTGCGTCAATATATACATCATAGTTTTTCTAATTGAAATTAAAAGCAGTCAAAATGACTTCCTTATGCAATCTAGTGTTAATCATGGGCTCTGGTGAATTATTAATGAAACTCTGTTTCGGATGAGTATTTATCTTTTCTCGATGCAAAAATGCATTATGTGAGTCATTACAAATTCAACACTTAAAAGAATTATAACAATTAGCAACATTATGGCGCGATGAAAGAAATGCATAAGTTATGTATTTTCACTATAGAAAACCTTTCAGGCACTGATAATTCTTTAAATTTTAAGCAACGATAAACTGAGTGATTTTGATTGCAAACATTACATATATTATGGGAAACACTAGACTTGTTTGTTAACAAAATCTTTGAACGAAATGATGAATTAGAACTGCCATATAAACTTGGGTGAACATTTTTTGCAGTAAAATAATTAGCTTTTTGTAACCCTTCAAGTACACGAGTTCGCTCCAAAAATATCAAAAAAAATTCTGGTTTTGGAACCTCATTTGTTTTAAGTGATAGCTCGAATTATTTTCTTGAATTTTGATCTATTTTCTGCAACAAAACATTAAGCAATAAAATATCCGATAAATCGTTTCTTTGAAACTCTAACAATTTTAGATATTAGAGATTTCCCTTTATATTATTGAACAATAGCCTTAGCTGAGACGGATTTTCATAAACCTACGGATAATTTAATATATTAGAAATAAGAGCATCTACAACAATTCTTTTTATTGTGGAATCTATAATCAAGTGCAGAAAAAAAGAGAATCGAAAGTGTCTTCACAAGTTTCGATTAGTCTCATATCGCTTTTGAGCGTTGCTCTCAAATAGAATAGCCTTAGAATATCAGTTGATTGTTCATTTTATCCTATGATGGACATAAATTCCCTCTTAATCTTTCAGAATTCTTGAATCTTTCCCGAGAAGGTTGGGAGTGGAATTTTTGGCTGTCTATATTTAGTTTCATTACAACGAATAAATTGATCATTGTTAATATTTGATGAAATGTTATTAAAGGTTTTCGATTTATGGCATTCAAATAATAAAGGTTTCAGACATACCTCTAAATTTTTAATGAGCTCATTAATTTTATCTAATGTCCGGCAGTTGAGCATCATCAGCTAATATGTAATGCTTCTAATCTTCTAAGAAACTTCTAAAACGTGCTATTGTGCCCAATTTTGAAAATATCACACGTTCTTGAAAGTTTTTTGTATCTTCAATAAATGATTGCAATTTTCTTGATTACGTTTTTTAAATTTCCTCGCTTTCTATTCAAAAGCTTTAAGTCAGCCACAACGAAAGTTCCGAAAAATTCAAAAGCTATTCTAAAATAATTTGTTATTTTTTTCAAGAAAAGCTGAGCCAACTCCCGCTGAATTCGGACCAAAATGGAGTGTCCCACCTTCCTTAATAAGTTGTTATCCAATGAAAATAATTAATAAGTGAAGGAAAAAGCTTATTAACAATAACAGTTTTTATTTTAAACAATAATAACAATAACGAAAACCGTTCATTAAATGATTAAGAATGAATCATAATATTTCAAAATATGGTTACAATTAACTATGAAACAATAGTTATCCAATCAAAGTTAAATAACGAAAACGATGAGCACGAGAGCTTAAAAAAAAGTTAAGTGAGCAGAGGAAAGGGGTTGCCGATACCAGCGAAACTCAAAATCGCCAACTACGCCTACTTTGTCATTGAATTGAATCGACACCAACATTCATTCCTCTGGATGGTGCCTGTGTGCATGGGACATTCGTCCATGGTTTTTCTAATTTCCACAATAAATATTCCCATTTTTCATTTATGCATTTTTACTTAGAACTGTAAATAAATGAAGTGTGTCTGTCATACAATTAGTTACAATTCGCTGAATCAATTTTGATTAGAAGTCTTCCCTTTTGTCATTCCATTGACACATTTGCTTTGCTTTTTAACTCCACGTTATGAATAGATTTAATTTTTTTTTTAAATTTAAAATTGAGTTTTATTTTTTTCATTATCATTTCTGAGTACTTTTATGTCCATTTCGTTGATTTTCCCCTTTTCTAAAAGTAAGCCAAATAAATTAAAAAATGTAACATTAGCTCAAAAATTATTTCAAATGCAAATAAAAAACTCTTCATTATGCTAGCAATAACAGTGTTCAAACTTCAAACAATTTTTCATTTGTTAAATCTACCCGTCTTTTAAAAATATTTGTCGTACAAAAAAGAAGAAAAAAAGAAGAAAGAAAAAAGAACTTGATAAGACTAAAGTTTTAACTCTGTTGCTACACACATATTTTTGAATGACAAAAAGGTTTTGCAAATAAAAATGTTTGAAAATTAATATACTTTTTGAAACAAAACGCAAAAATATTATAAAAAATATTAATAACGAAACGGGAAAGTTGGAAAAAAGGAGCAACATACCGACTTCATATACCTTTATATCTGAATATAGATTTCTCATAATTTTTCTCATTAAGATTTTAGAGCAGGATAACATGTGTGACATTAATTTAGTTTCAGTAAAGTTGACCGAAATAAGTTTAAATATAAAGTTTTAAAAGCTAATATGTTAAAATTTGTGTTCAGTAACAACAATATGTGGCAAATTTTTCCCACCGTGACTGACAAAAAGTTTTATAGTCTCTTTTTCATATTACATACAATATACAGTTCTAGGTTTCTTTTGAACACATATTGTGCATTTCGAACACTGATTTCACACGTTATTTTATCTCTCTCAGATATTTGTTCCTGGATGCAAGGTTAGGGTGCCTATACATTTTCTTCGCTCTGATTTAATTGTCTAATAATTATCGCCAAAAAAAAGAGGTGTTTCTTTCGAAAAAATGCAATTATATAAGTGATACCTGAAACTCCCCAACCCTACTATCCCTTCAACTTTTAAAATATCAGCCTTTTTGATTCGCGTTTTTGTCTCATTTGATTAAGCCAAAAAAAAATACATCGGAAACAGTAACTCACCTGTCTGCATAGCTATGTAAGATATGTAAATAAGAGCAGGTAAAAAATTACTGAACTATTAGCCCGATCGTCTTGAGATTAGTCTCATATAATTGCGTGAACAATTGCATCGGAAAATTTACATCACATGTTCAGATAGATTCTAGATAGCAATATAAAGTGCGTACATCAGTCCATGCTTAAAAAAATATTGTTAACACATAAAAATTCCTTCAACTTGTAAAATTTTTGTTATATTGACTCGTGTATAATACACGAATGCAAAAAATCAATGTCTTAGATAGCAATATGTTTGCTAGCAATAACGGAAGCGTAAATAGGTTGAAGTACAAATTTGTACTTTTTATACATAAAATCATTAGAGCTTCTAAACTATTAGACTGATCTTTTTGGGATTGGTCTCAATAAATTCATGGGGAAGATATATACCGAAAAATATTTCTCAAGAAAAATATGCTCCCTTCATCCCCCATTTCTCTCAAAAAGCTCAGTTTTGAACGTTTAAACGTTATCAATTTAATCTATCAGTTTCGATTATTTCATCCATTTAAAAATCTATAAAGCATAAGTTTAGACACCAGTTATAAATTTAACCTCACTTCAATTTGTCAACTTTAAATTCCTAATCACCTCCCGTTGTAAAAAGTATACCTACGTGCTTGTTCGCGTCATTCACCTAAGCCCATGAGTCACCTTGTGGCTTTATTGAACAGTGCTGGGAAACTCGTTGCATGCTGCTGGGGAATCCAGAAATTCTCTAGATCTTCGCGGTGCCATTAACAGTTGATTTCTTCTCAACAAAATGGTTAAATGGCAATTTGTTAAACTGTTATTTTACCGTATTAAAACAAGACAGTCAAGTAAAAAATATGCTAATTGTAAATGTTTAAAAAACCGTATAGTTTTGTATTCATGGTTTTTTAACCATACTAGTTGTGAATGGTTTCAAACCAATAAAGGTAATAAATGTTTTTAATCGTAATCTTTACGGTTGCTTGGATGGGCAGACTTCTGCCGGTTATTTTACCACAATTTTAAAATAAAAATTCTAAGAGTGTAGATTTGAGGTTGTCATTTCGGACATCTTTCATAACAATCGTTGTGTCTTTTAGAATTTGTTTCTTTTATTTTCATTTCTTCTCCCTATATGCACATGTTTTCAGATACATGCACATTACATGTATGTGCAGTATAACAAGTAAATTATAACATGTATATGCACATGTTTTCGTACACAGTTCATGACCTTCCTTTCTTGTGATAGGAAATCGTAATGCATAGTCGTAAATGTTTTTCTAAGTGCTTTCTATGAGTTTTCATACGAATTCTTATCATTTTGGTTTCCTTCGCTCTTAAAAGTTTATGAATCCTATTGCATCGTAAAACTTAGTTATAACAATTAGTTTCTTCAAAATTAACTTCAACATTTTACTGACTTTCTCTTATGTAACTTTTTAATGTTCATAATTAACATTGTTTTTAATCTTCATCAAAGAGTATGTGATGAAAAATTTATAATACTTTTAATACGAATATTGGCAATTAAAAAAATTTAATCAGGAAGAACGTGAAAATTTTATTTTATAAATTTACGCTGGTAAAAATGAAAAGACAAAACACTGTTGCTAACTTCTTAGCATTTTTTAATTCCGTTCTTTTTTCTTTCAAACCCTTCTTCATACGTCAGATTCTTTTTCTCCCCCCATTCATTTCGAATTTTTGTTCATTAAAATGTATAGTTAAAATATTTCTCTATTTCAAAAGGTGGAACATTTCTGATACCTCACTCATAAATTTCAGACATTTTTTTTTTCTTTTTTGCCAACTTAAATATTTTCTTTTCCACAAATGCTTCGTTGTAAACGATGTATAAATAATTGCATTGAATACTCCGGCAGACACAACAGTATTTTAGCGAATGAGTGTAATTTTTCATTCCTGGGGCTTAAGGCTTTTGGAAAACTATCATTATTTCATTTTAGTATTTTTCAAAACTAAAAAACTTATCATTTCTGCGATTTAAAACTTAAAAAGACCGTACTTATCTTTGACTATTTTAGTGTTAGTACTTGCTAGAACTAAGAAACTATTTATTTTTATAAGGTTTAAAGCTCAAAAGAAAAAATGGTATTTGCATGCTTAAGTGTGAGTACTTTTAATAACTAAGAGCTCCCGAATTATATTGCATTATCTTTATTATTTTTATAATGGGTCATTATACTACGGGTAGTATTTTAAATTTATATGCTCATGTTCCTTGACTGTCTTGAAAGCCCATAAAAAGTTCAGCTTTTAGTGAATCTGAGATTAGCAAATATTGTTTTACATCTGATATTTAGTAAAAACATTATATTATAATTAAGTATATTGTTATATTATAATTAAGTATAAAGTCTCCAAAGTTAACGATAAAAAGCGTTATTTGGAAAAATCAATGGAAAAATAAGTAAATATAGGCTGCTACTGGCGTCGTAGTGGTTAAAAGTTATCTCTGCTGTAAATATAAACTCTAAACTTTGTAAAAAAAGTTCAAAAATTGAATGATATGCCATATTTTATTTGAAAAATGATATGCAATCAGGTGAAAGAATTATTTTATGATTTACTGATTACAAATGTTAATGATTTAGTTCTAAGATTATATTACAAACATTTAGAAACCAAGGGAATTTTAAAAAGAAAAACATGCTTTAAAATTATTTTACTGTGTTTTTAATGCATTTGATACACATGACAAAAACGGGAAAAGGAAAAAAAATTTATGTGCTTAACCAACTTTGAAAATATTGCAAAATTATTAAAATGAATAAATAATTTCTTTATTTTTCAGACATATTTTTAAATATCTGATTTCAAACTCTTTTTAACGAAGTTTAAAATAGTTTATGACTATTTTTTCTCTGTTTGTTTTATTATTCATACTCGTTTATTATTGAATTGCATGTGGTTTAGGAAATGAAGTTCATAAATTCATAAAATTCGATAAGAATTTTTATTCTTCTGCAGATTTATATATATATTTGTGGGGTGGGGGGGTGAGCATGATAATCGGTGTTTTGAGATCAAAAATTTTGTGAAAAAAACTTTCTTTTTCAGAAAATTTAGTTTTTTGCGTTTAAATATATATATATACTCGTAAGATATGGTCGCTCCAATTAATTTTGAATTTTGAGAGGCCCGTCTATATTTTAGCTATTTAATTGCAATCTGATATTTTTTATGTTCTAGTAAGTGGTCGGAGCTCAACCGATATCCCCTCCCCCACCATTCTTACCTGTATTTTTAACAACCAGCGGAGGAAACAAAATTCTATTTCTCCCTATCTTTTAACTGTCGCGTATTCCTCAAATTTCTGATACGCGATTCGGAATTCATGGGTCGTTATAGTTTTGTATTACAATTGTGAGACATTTTGTCTCTTGGTTCGTTTTAAAGAACTCCTCAATAAGGATGACCAAGGATTATTTCAGTTATAGCTTATTTATTTCATTATTCTAACTAACTAACTCAGTGGCGCGACAGCCCATTAAGAGGGCCAAGGCCGACTGTGCCCATCTCAGTTTTCTTGACCTTGGGCTCTGGGGTGCAGGAGCATATGTTCCGGTCAGGTGGTCAGCCGAACGCGGAACCCCCAGTGTTAGTTCCCAAGCATGCTTGGTACTCATTTTATCGACCCACTGAAGGGATGAAAGGCTGAGTCGGCCTTGCATTTCATTATTCTGGATTATATAATTATTTACAAAAAAGTTACAAAATTATACATGAGCTGTAGAGTATAATGTTTCGGAGCGCTACTGCTCCCTTTTTCGTTCATACTTTTTCTATCATAGTTCAACTAAAAAAAACTCAACTCTTCTGCGTTCAAAACTAATCTGATCTCTAAAAATCCTCTTTCTCATAAGAGACAGTCCTTTGCTCCACCCCCAATGTAGGGGACGACACTTCCAGTGTCCTTCACCCTCTGACCCTCAGGTCAGGGGTCAATCAAATGCGTGGGAGAGGAATCAGGATCCTGACAACAATAATCGAGCTTTTTTCAAATTACTGAAAGACAGAAAAGAAAAATACCTCTATTAATTACTTTCCTCAATTTCCCCATTGAAGTACTGAGGGAAACATCATTTTAGTGCAATAGTAATTTTCACATACTCGTAATTCTTCTATATAAATAATACCCTAGGGTCAAAGTGCGAAAACTTTTTTAAGTAAATTTTCTCTAGTTTTGAATATGCCACCAGAAAATTTAATTAAACAAGAAAAAATTATGTCGAAAAAAAGAAAGATTTTTCCTATTGTTTTCAAAAAGGAAAGTGAATATCCTGGAATAAATTTTGCTCACTAAATATGGATTCTAGTACAGAATCCACTAATCTCTAAATTGGCATCCACGCTTTTTAACTTTAAAATTCTATAGTTCTCCTTAAAATCAATAAAACAGACTCTTCTCTCTGGAAATCAACCAATCAGAGGAAAGCGCATTTTATACCCACCACCTTCCCCTCTTCTTAAATTTCTCCTCTCTCTCATTCTGTTTATTTCTCTTTCTCAATTTATCTTCATAACTCCTTCGTTCCTCCCTCATTTTTCCCCTCTCATCCATTTTCCTCGAAGAGAACTAATTTCACTAATTATAAACAAGAAATGTCGAAATACGTGGTCAGTGATTTAGAGATAGATCATTGCTTTAATTCACAGTTGTCTAAAAAAAACAGCATCTTTTTATAAAATAAAATGACTATGAGATGCATGTCAGATTCTCAAACACTGAAACTTGATTTCTAAATCATTTTGATTCGAGTATATAATTGTTCCTGCCATTAGCAGAATTCTGTTTCATTTTTAAAAATATCATATAAATCAAGTGCTTCGATCGAATGTCTATCTTATTTTCACCAGAATCACTAAATCTTCCGTATGTCATCTTTAATCATTTAATCTTCATTATTTCATGAAAATTGCTATTTCTCAATTTATTTCCCCTTTCAAATCAAATGTGACCTCTATTTATAAACTAGTTTACTTAAAAATTATCTGGAGAAAACAAATATAGAGCAATTTCATAGCAGAAATTATGTTTTGTTTGCATCTAGAACATTCTTCAGGGGGAATAAATTTTCAAAATTTCAAGATTAAATTTTCATACACTGTAAAAAAATAATTGAAACTTCAGAAGAAATGAAATTTACAAAAAAGAAAATAATTAAAAAAATAAATATAGATTTTTCTGTTTTTTTTTTTATCATTCAAAAATATCCATAAATTTCTGTTCCTTTTACAGACTTTCATCTTATATTTTATTATTTAAAGTTGTTTTTTTTCCTAAAATAGTTTTTTTTATTTTCCACCATAGTCATAAAAGAATTGCAATGGTCCAAACGGTCGATTTAATCAAAATTTTAATTTTTAAAATGTAATATTGCTTACCGTAAGATAAGTTTAACTTTTTTAAAAAATGTTACGATTTTTTTCTGTGCTTGTTCTTACTTTAAGAATTTTTTTTAAATATTTTTTTAATATCATATAAATTTAACTTCATTGATAAATGGATACACTAGTTGACTGTCTGACTACTATCTGTCTTTAAATTTTAGGCAAGTTTAATTGCCAGACTTCTTTTATAAGTTTGGGCAACTATAGTTTTAAACCTTTTTACACTTAAATATGACTTCAATAACTAATACTATTAAGATGATGACAATTTAAGACTTTTTCTTGACGAAACAGTGGAGCTGCCGTGGCTTAGTAAATAGAGAGCTCATCTTCCATTCAGGTGACTCGGGCTGAACCATTGCATTGACTGGTCATACGAATTCTGCTTTTAGCTCGCACCGATCACAATGTTTGTCTAGTTATTTTATATAATTTTCTCTTCTTTTAACAGAGCTTTTCTTTTTTTAAAAGTAACAAAGTTTGCCAAAATAACAGTATTTATCTCTTTAGAAAACAAACACTCGTTTTTTAAATAACTATATTTTTCTGTGAAACAGACAGTCAGCTGAATACTGAGACACTAACTAACAGTTTTTTTTCTCAGGTAAATTTAATAATTTTTTTCTTCTTTTGCAGTGTTATAAAGTTAGTTTAAAGGTTCAAATAAAAACTAAAATCCAAACGAAAGTATATTTGCTGAAAGGAACGATAAATAATAAATTAAGTAGGTATTAGATTTACATCAAATTAATGGAGAAGATTTTACTTGAATAGCATTAAACTTTTTTTTACAAAAAAAATTTTTTAACTCCTTTTTCATATCTCTTCGGACCATTTCTGTGTCATTTTAGAACTTTTGAACCTTTAATTTATGGTGTTGAATGAAAGATTTCTAAATTAGATAGGTAAAGAAAAATAAGCAGACACTGTTTTAAATGTGGTACAACTTTATGTGTTCTTTTAATATATTTTGATCACTCATCTCGATAAAATTACAACTTCTCATTTCTTTAACTGTCCTTTGAGGATAGGATAAGAGCCTGCTGATGTACAGTCCTCCATTCAAGGTTCTGAACTTCAGATTTTAAGTTTTAACTAAATTTTTCAGGTATTATTTTATTATCCTTCAGCCTTCTCCTTCATTGTCTTCTGCTTGGCTTGAATCTACTAGGTTCTGTTTGGAAGACACTTTTCACAGCACTGTTATATCACTCATTGACTAAAACTCTACTATCTCTCGTTATTTGTAACAGTGTCATTAACAATCTGTCCATATTTTTCAAAACTCACGATTTATTTCTGCATTTCCATATTTTATTATCACTGAAAGTTTCTAAAATTTTCCACATAATCTTTTTTTTAAAGATTAACAAATGATTCTAATTTTTTTTCCATCTCTGTATAGAGATCACTTCCATATAAAAACTTACGTTAGAGAAAAGTTTGTGTAAGAGTATTTCGATAGAGCTAAACTGCTTATGATGAGTTGCAAATGTTTTAGATAAAAAATGAATTTCAACATTGTTTTGTCAATAATGAATGCGAACAAAGTGTTAATACCTTCGATTACAAATTACTTCTGATAGGTTACTAATATCGACCAAATAGCAAAAACCGTTGGTTAAATTAAAGACAAACTAAGATGGAAAGAGTTTCTATTTCAAATAGAAGGTATTTTTGTCATAAAGAGAAACACAAGGCAAAAAAAATACTCTTACGCACAAAACTGAATCATGGTAAATTTCTTACAAGCAAGGAGATTGCAAATGGAAAAGAAGTTATTTTCACCAGGGAACTTTTTTTTTCGCTTTCTGTTGCATTTTTTCAACAAATCTTAGACACATTCGTATCGCTGATTTCAAATCTGCAAATAGAATTCCACCTCCAAGCTGTAGGTTATTTTCTAAAATTACACTGCTAGTCTATTTTTTGTTAATACGTAACTGTTTAAAAACATTATACGTAACAGGGTATCAGTGAATGTTGCGACAAACTTCCAGGGGAGTTAAGGTGTGTTATCAGGATTGAAATTGTGTATGAACTAATGCCCGAAAATTTCACCATATGCTGTTAGGGGCACTTACCTGTTTTGAACTGTTTCTTAATGAATTTCTAAGCAAGTGGTAAAAGAAAAGTGCAATTGAAATATTTGAAAAAAAGTTTAGTATGCATGTTTCACTTCTTTTCCTTTCAGTAGCTATTGTACAGCATTTAATATTATTTAAATGTCCAATTAATCGATTTTTTCTGTTGAGAATTATATAACAATAATTTTAATTAGCATCAAATTACATTATCAGTAAAATAAATAATAATTAAGCTATTATAATTTAACTTCATGTACCTCCAATTCTATAATCTAGCATTTGTTCAATTTAAATTTTTTTAAAACAGATACAATGCGCTCTCTGAAACTCTATCTTAATGCTTCGATATCCTAATCTTAAATATGCTGATTAATTTGTGCAGACGATATTTGATGTTACGATGCCAGACACAAAAATCTACCTTTTCAAATCAAACAAGCATTTTTTAATGGTTTCGGATTTCTGACTTTTAAAATACGTATGGGGGTAATAGAAAATGGAAAATATAGTACTAATATCGAAGCAGGAAGGCAGTCGAAAGTCCACCCCCCCCCCTCTAATGTTAATATAACTTTTTTCGTATTTCACTATCGGGTCATTCTTCAAAAAGTAAGAACAAAATAAATAAAAAAATCCCTGTTTCCGATTCTACAACTTTACGCATTCAAGATTATTTATAAGTATTTGGCAGTCACAGAGACAAATTAATTGAACTTAAAGTAATTTTTAAGAAGCTTGCTTCTGTTCAGTTTGTCCAACATTGCTGTTCTGTGTGACTTACACTGAGAAAAAAGTATAGTAAAAAATACCAGAATATGGTTAAACTTACCGGTGACAAGAAAACCACAATAATTTTTATCGAAGCGCTTTGGTAATGATTTTGATTAAATTATCCGTAAACTATATGGTTATAATGTGTGATAAAATGTAGTAAATGAGGCAAAATTTGGTAATTTTATCGTGACTTTTTGGAGCATGGTATAAAAACAATTTATTTGGTTAAATTTAATTGGCAGTTTTATATTGGTTGCTAAATGTTAGCTAATAAGAACTATAATTTTGAAGACCAGAATGATGGTATCTTCTTCAGCTAGATTCTTTTATCAGATCATAGAACCTTCTACCAGATTCTGTTCTCATCTTCTTCTACCAGAAATGCCTTTATCTTAAAAATATAGAATTTCTTGGAAAGTATAAGTTATAAAATTCTGAGTTGCATCAGCATCAAGCTGCTAATGTCACAGATGCAAGAATATGTAAAGAAAATATTATAAGATAAAATAAGTAATTACCTCATAAGAGAGGTAAACGTATCAGCACAGCAAAAGAAAAGCAAAATCATTAGCAACAAATAGCAAACTAAATCTGCACTACTGGAGCACAACAACAAAGCACTACTGGAAATAGCAAGCTAACTATGAAATAGGAAATATTTTAAAAGCGAAATTTAAGTAGAAGCACTGACGTATATGGTAGCATCATCAAGGGGTAATTATCATGCAGTCAGTACCTCAGTTTGAACGATTAGCAGTATATAACCTTAAATAACCATAATACTGTCCCGAGAAAAGAACAAAATAAAAAAACAGCAAGTCAGATAAGGACTATATATACCGAAATAATGAGAATCGAGGTTGAAGCGCATGAAATCACCAGATGGGAACGGTGAATGTTCGAGTACAAAACATGTATGTGAGTTCGAGAAAGTGCAAAAAGATTAAATAAATAATAAATAAAAATAAAATATATAAATAGAAATAAAAATAATCTTCAAGAGCATTAAATTTAATAAATTAACGCTAATAAAGCGATAGGAAATATGGACCAGTTCCCGATTATGTTTCAATGTAGGTAATGCAGTTGAACATTCAATGCTTAGGTGGCCGTTCTATAGCATCTGAAGAATATGTAAAAAACTACTGTTAGTTCCATTGTACATAGGATCAATATTTTTTTCCCTTTAAGCTTAGAATATTTGGTAAATTTGGCTTAAGAGTATGATCTTTATTCAATAATTAATCAGTGTGACGACTTTTATTAAATAAAAAATAAATCTTAGGGTGTTCTGTTGCTTACATGAACTTTATCCGCTTTAAGGATTTAAGTCAAAACGCACAAAATAAAGCAAAAATCACATAAGCATGTTGCTATTTACAAAACCGTTTTAAAATTAACTAAGAAAATGTAGTCCCTTTTTTTCACTATTAGGCAGTCACTTTAGATTAAACTATTGATTATAATAATTATCAACAATTTTATGAAATAATAGTATATATAACAAAATTTTATTCGAATGCGGGTTTGGCCAAACGAAGAGCATTCTAACTGCATGGGTTTCGATATGCGATTTCTAGATGAACGTTTCTAAACGAGGATGAATATTTTCCTCATATCATCTTCTCAATCGTAAGTAAAAGAGGGAATGATTTATTTGAAAAGTTTAAAAACTCTTGACTGCTCAGCTACAGAGAGTTTAAAGATCCGAAACACAGCGAAAAATTATGATACTGCGTCGTACCTATAAAGTGAGGCCCTCTCCATTTTTTAACAAACAGTTTCACTAATCAAATAAGACAATAATATTAAAACTAAATTGGATTAAAAAAATTACAGTTTATTTCTATATTTATTTTTTTATTTACTTTTGTAATTTCTCACATCCGGTTGAAGGAATTTTGTTGGATACTTTTGAAATAGAATTTTTGAGCTGCAAAAGATTTTTATTGTGTATTTCTTTGCGCAATCTGCGAAATATGAGAATATTGCGCTTTTTTTATAATCTTTTCATTTAGAAATTTTTTTTGAAAAAAAAAATAGTTCATTGGAAAGCTTATCACGAGCAATTGAAAGCAAAATTGGTTTTATTAAAATGCTAAGTAATAATTATGATCAGATATGTAAGGAAAGAATTAAAAACTGAAATAGATGTTAGTGGAGATCAATTTACAATATATAAACTTAAGAGGGGATTGTGAGTAAAATTTGCTTTTGTTTTTGCAAAAATTAATTCAAAATAATACTTTCATTTAAGTTTTGAAATAGTAGTGAAAAAATTATTTAAAATGTTAAAATTCTGAGTAAGAAGCTCCATTCTTTTAATTTTTTTTAAAAATATATTTACTGGACTGTTCCATATTGATTATGAGGGGAAAATAAATTTGAGCTAAGTCAAATAAAGAATTAATAAGTCAATATGGCAAAAGAGTTGAGAAATCATTCAACATTTTGCTGAATTTCAAGTTCTTTAAAATAAATTTTCTGCAAAAAGTACACAAATTAGAGATTTTTCATTTTTACATAATAAAAAGTAAAAATTAAACTCAAATATTTCTTATTATTTGTCAAACTTCTTCATTCTAACTTATTATCTTATTTTCAGATATTATTTATATAAATTTAATTTAGATTTGAACGGTTTTCTGAAAACGGAATCAATCCAGAAAGTATTTATTAAAAGGGGGGAAAGAAAACTAAGTGATATAAAAAGAAAAAAAAATATACTATTATTAGAGTTACATATAGGAAAATATTTGCTGAATACAATTTTATTCGTCAGTAAAAAGTTTAATGAAAGTTGGAGAATACTATTTATAATAAGTGTTTAATTTACGTTATAATTGTGATTTTATTACTGCGATCACTGGTTACCCATTGGTCATTGTTTCTTCCTTGCGTAGATTTTCATAAACGGTCAACACACCATAAATTGCAAAAAGTGTATAAATTGATTTTAGTCCTCCGGTCGACCAATGGGCTAGATTGGGTTTTAATTCCAACCAATCAATTCCAATTTCGTAGAACATCACAAAATTCTTCTCCGTCTTCAGTATTAATATTGATTAAGAATTGCTTTGAAGACAGAGGACAGTAATTATGAATATGCTAACTATAAAATGAATATAAACATACTTTAATGTAATTTTACATAAAACTGTTAAAAAAAACTCGCTGGTGGAGATAAAAAGAAAAAACTTAGTCTGGATAGCAATCATCTCCAAGAAGTTCAAAAATTATCGTCTTCTTTTATTTGATCATTTCGTGTTGCTTTTAAAAAACTTACGTTAACATGATTTTTTTTAATTACTACTAAGCACAGTTATTTATTTTTCTAATTCAGCTATACTTTTTGCTTCTATTAACATATTAATAAAATGTTCTTAAATAAAATTATAATATTTTTATATTTTATAAACAAAATGAATTTTAATCGACTTTTAAGGGGAAAAAAACTTTTAAGATCAATGAATAAGAACGGTTTATATCTAATGCTACTAGTTCGGAGAAACAAACTGTTTTTTCTTCTCCGCAGCAGAACTTCACTGTGCAATAACTCTCAGTGCGAACAGATTATTCTTGTTTTATCATTTGCCGAAACTTTGCAATCCTCAATATGCAACAGATGGCAATCTAATCGTAATTTTGTAAGAAAAATGGGCAGTTCTTCTCTTTTGATCTTCAATGATTGATGAAAAGGAATTACAGGGTTTGGTAAGCGAAGCAAACAGGTGACGAGGCCTGCTTGTAGAAAAAAAAATGGTTACTTAAAAATAAATTGTGTCGAGCAACTGTCAGCGTATGGTGTATGTTTAAAATCGTCTCTAAAAAATTACTGATGGCAATTTATCTGCTGCAGTCAAAGCATAAATTATCTAAAAAAAATTTTATTAATGGAATATGTGTATGCTTACGGACTGTGGCGTGCTTTTGAAAAAAAGTTATAATCAACATTAAACATTAATTAGATTTCAATACACTAATTCTAAAATGATTCATTTGCTTCGTTTTGTACCATGAAAATTATCATTTTATTGACGCCATGAAATGCAGTTTCATTTTTTTCCATTCATTTCTAAAATAGCTCCACCAAGTCCTAATTAAAAACCCATTCTATTGCATCTAAATTATTAGGCCTTTTTCAAAAGATTGATTCGTAAATTGAAAACAATACCAATAGCTTAATTTGGCAGTAATAATTTCAATACTCTTAATTTTATTTTTACATTTCAGTAATATTTCTGTTATTAATTTCTGAGATTTAAAAAAAAGCACAATTATTAAAAAATGTTAACCAAAGAACAAAGAATCATCAATTTGTTAATTTATCATCATTTTGGGACGAAGTTTTCTATTAAAACTTTTTATCTATATGAAATATATTGAAATTATAATATTTGCTTTACATATTCTGTCAAACCTTCTTTATTAATTAATGAAAGGTAAATATTGTAAAAAACAATGTTCTCACATAAGTATTTAGGATAAATCTGCTTTGTTTTAACACTTTTGATTAGAATATTTTTAAAATACTTACAGGAAATAATGAACTCTTCTAATTTCAAAATCAGTTTTCTAAGAGTTATTATTTCCAGATAAATACAGATCTTCAAGGTGTCCCAATTCTGTAATATTTTATAGTGCGAAGTAATACCATATTAACTTATGCTTGATGCAGTATAGCTGAATTTTGCACTTATACGAATTTAACTTCCAGTTTTCCTGACCAGAATGTGAAAAATATATTTTTAGTAGATTTCCTTATTTTGCTAAGAAAATTATTTTTGTCAATTATTTTCATTTCGGGAGGTGTTTAAACCCTCTATATCCTACTCCCTAGTTAAGGCCCTGTGACAAATGTTCAGCCGTTGAGTTTTAAGAGGGAATCAATAAATTTAATATTAAATCGTTCATAATAGAAAATTTAGCTTAAATTAGTATTATGTCAGGAAAACGCTAGTGATCATTTTATGGTAAATTAGGAAAAGAAAAAAAGAGAAGCGCTAGAGTCTAGAAATGATGAAAGATCGTCTGAACATGTAAAAAAAATAATGGACAATTACAGCATATCATA
>NC_092204.1:101190302-101196627 GCF_043381705.1 Parasteatoda tepidariorum | reverse complement strand
CAACTCTACTTATACTCTTTACTCTATGGAATAATCACGTGACTCCCCGTTTCAGGCGAAAACGAAAGTAAGCGTTTTTTGATTGAAAATAACTAAATAAATAGCCTTCTTAGAAAAGTAATAAAATGTTTTCTGGGAGTTTTGAGGGATTCTGAATGCATTAAAATTAAAAAAAAATTTGACTGTAATTGTCCATTGCGCGAGTCTTAAAATCAAAATAAATAAAAGCATTTCGGACAGATTAATATTAATACATGTGTGCATTATTGTTCTTTTTTATCCATTCATTTATTTATTATTATTGTTCGGACACTTCTGTACTGACTGTTTCTTACAATAATAATTTTTTACCTTCATAAATATATAAATGTCATTCACATAACGGTATATTCTGTCCAACTTACAGAAAAAAATATTATTATAATTTGGTGCAAACATTATAATTTTTCTCATGAATTTTAAAAAAGTTCACCATAAATTGCATGATTCTTTTTAAAACTATTTTAGTCATCGTTTTCTCAAGTCATTCAGTTCTTTTCAAGAAATTCATTTAAAAAAGAAGAATATTCTAAAAAAATTAAAAATTATAAAAAAGAAAATAAATTTGCTGAAATAATTCCCTTTAATTCAACATAATCGGAAGATTTACTTAACACGCATCTCAATTTTTTTAACACTTTCCTATGTTTTAATCATGGCTCAGGTTAAATACCAAAAGAAGAACAACATTCCCTTTATGAGTAATTTTTGTCTGAAATAAAACGAGCCTCTCATAAAAACGTTTTTCTTCATAAAAGTTTAATGCATTAAAAAATCAACTTTCTTTGTTGATATTTTTTGTTAAAAAATATTAAAAAACAGTTTATAATTAATTGAAATAAAACTATATTTATTTGTTACATAACATTTCAATTTGTAAATGCAAGAGATTCACCGTTGTGGATAACATGAACCACCTCTTCTCATAAATTATAACTGTCATCATACAACACTATAAAAGCAGAAAAAAAACTCAAAATTTTATATTTGCACAAATATATAATGATAGAAAAGGAAAGGAAGAAAGGGAAGAAAAAAAATAGAAAATATTTTGTGATAAGCATACGCAAAGAAGAGAGGAAAAACTATGTTGCTTTCTCTATGCAAATTAGGAAAAAATTGATGATAAAAATTTTTTGTACATTTTATCTTATAAAAATAACTTTTGCTGTGCAAATGAAAAATAAACATATAGAACATATTAAAAGCATAAATTTGATTTTTATTTATATTTTGTTTTTTAATTTTTAAAAAAATTTGAAATTTAATTAATGTTTTGAAATTTAATCAAGAAAAACTCGAAATGATTTTTTATTATTTAAAAAAGTATTTTTGAGAACCAAAATTCTTTAACAATTATTATTTCCAAATATTGTTTAAATGTGTGGGGAAAAAGTTATTTACTTTATCAGACTAGACATTTGCTGTAACCATTCTGAGAATTTGAACACATTTTAAACTTCGAAATTCTTAAAATCATTTTAACGATTTTGAATCCTGCTTTTATAAAGTAAGTGATTAAACTAATCACTTACTTTATAAGAACAAATTGCCAAATTTGGCTTATTTTTATGTTAATCCTTAAACCCTTATTTGGCGCGCATTTGTTCCCTAGCCAGCAATTTTCGATTTGGAATACTAGCATAAAAAGGCGAGGATGTGCATGATGTTATTCGGTATAGAAATCATATTCAATTTTTGTTGTTCACACCTTTTTTTCCCTCTCTGGGATTATTGTTGCAACTTTTGATATTGTCATATTTTTTTGTACTTTTTGTATTGGTGTATTGCTTGATATGATGAAGATGAATAAAAACAATGTTCAATTAGAGTAAATCATTCCCCTTCCCTTTATTTTGTTCCTTTTAGCGGTTGTTTCATTTAAAGGTTGAATAATGAATTATTTTTAACCTAAATTACTGTTATATGTTATTGTTTTTCTAAATGTATGTATTCTGCAGGACCCTGCCTCGCGTGTTTTGTTTATCCACTATAATTTTAAATGTAATTGTTCTAAATTTATAATTTTTGATACTTTATCTTTTCGGCCATTTGATCTTTAATCTTTTTAAATTAATTTTTAATCCCCTCACCATGCCCCGTTATAAGGAGGGGTAGGCTATAAAAACTTTGCACCTTTTCCAAGGGCAATTAGACTAAAGGGAGAAAAAAAATTTGCAGACTTTTAACAGAAATCTGGCTTAATTTGGTAAAATTGTGGCAAAAAAGCAATAAAAAACTATAATGCAGGAAATTAAACCAGGGAATCAGAAAATTATACGGTATTTAAACAATTCATTTGATATTAAATAAATAATCCCAAAAAACTGAAAAAGGCTAAATTTTACTTAAACAGAAACTTCTTTCGCTTCAAAAATATATAAATAAGAAATAGCAAATTGACATGTTTCTAGTTCTGAAAAAGCAGTTCTCTTTTTCAAGACTTTGCAGACGAGAATGAGAAGAAACAAAAGTGATTTGAAATATAAAACGAAAAGTTGTCTTAAAAAAGTTGGAAAAAAAAACAAACGAGAATCAAACTTAGAAAAAACCACAAAAGCCAAGAAAGAAAATTAGAACAAGAAAGACCACAGTGTGGTAGAGAGGTTTGAATCTGGGTATAATGCATTTCCATGCGCAATGGTGAGGTGGTGAGAAACTAATTTGTAAACAAGAAAATCAGCATTCCTATAAATAACACACTAAAAGGTTTATAAGTGTTATGTAACCATTAACTACTTCTTTCCGAATATATTTAACAATTAGAACGAAGAGAAAATGGGATAATGGGCTTAATTGATTCGTTCAATTGTTTTAAAGAAACGAAATTTGGATAAATCAAACTGAGATGATTTTTTTATGTATCTTTTATTTGGTAGTAAGAATTATTAATTTATTAACATAAATATGTGGATTTATCTTAAAAAAAAACAGCTTATAAATCCGTGTTCTCTTTCATTTTTGCATGAAATATTAGACCCGTTTATTAAACTTTCAATACATTAAGTGTAAATTTTCTCAAGAGCCTTGTTACGATCGATAAATATCTATTTCAAATGTCTTAAATTTCAATTAAAAAATAAAATTTTCTGTTTGTAATTATACTTAATTAAAGTCTCTTTATTTAAATTAATTCAATGTGGAGTATTTATTTCGACGTAACATTAATAAAATTATATTTCCTATATCTCATACGACTTTTTTTAAAAGTCTTCAATGCATCTTTTCATAGAATTAAATGCATTTCATTAAAGCAAATGCCAAATGCTAAAGTGTAAGATTTCCAAAATTATTACAACTGATTACTTAAATGCCTGTTGAAAAATTAAGAAAATTTGCAATTTGAAAAAAAATTAAGCAAATATTTCTGAGAAATGATTATGCAGCCGCATTTTTTAAATAAATCTATATAATTACATTTCTTTATTGTCTGTCTATATACATTTACAAAGTATTGAAAAAAATAATTTCAAATTCAAAAGAATAAGCAATTTTATATTTCCAGGAAAGTTTTCAAGAATAAATGATAAAAAGTTTTAAAATTAAAGAAAAGTTAATAAATGAAAATGAAAAGGGAATATTACTAAAATATACTTAAAATCATTAAGGTAAAAACTACTTTTCTAAACCATTTTTCCAAGAAAGAAAGACATAAAAGGGCCGTTTATTTACAAATGCGATACGAAAGAAAATTATATTTGACAACTCATCTTTAATATGCAATTTCTTTCTTTTCAAAAGCGATGAATTCTGCCATTCCTGAAAAAAAGGTTTTTTCTTCTGATTGTGTGAGATTAGTTTAACTCAAAAATAAGCTCATTTCTCTTTTTTAAAAAAGCTATCGAGTTTCATTATTTACTGCAGATAAATCGAAAATTTGCTATAATTGCCTAAAAATGCTAAAAATAGGTTAAAAATAAGGTTTCTCAAAATATTACTATCTGAATAATGCAGCATATTTCACAAGCAACAAACGAAAAACTTCACCTTCAATTTCAGTAAATGTTTCAAATACTCTGAAATCGTCAAACAAAATTTTTTATTCACACTACGATAAGATCTTACTTAAATATTTCATAGTTTTATAAAGATTACGGCTCTCACCTTTCTTTCAGCTCCATTTCATCGAGAATGAAACTTTTGCATTTAAGCATTAAAAGTTTATTCTGCAAATAATTTTTATTTTAAAAAAATACTTAGTAAAGACCTAACTATAACATGTTTAAAAATAGATATTCACTGAATAAAACAAACTCAGTATATTTTAAGCATCTAAAAAAATTAGTTTTATTACTCGAGATATTTTGGTCAGAAACAGATACAAAGTATATGCATTAATATGTAATTATTTATATATTCAATTAATTTTTGGTACTTACTATGGGTTGCAAATTAAGAGAAAAAGTCATCATGTCTTATTTCATTTTTACCATAAAGAATCATATTTATTCGTTTTTTATGCTAATAATACCCAAATTTTAAATGTTACTCAAAATAAATAATAAATACATAAGATTTGAAACAAATCAACGAATATTTTAAATTTTAATTTAAAATTGGCGTTATATTCGTTCATCCATTTTAAGTATAAAGTGTTTAATATTAGGTAATATTTAAATTTTGGGTATTGTGAGTAGCACAGCCGACAAAAAAATATTTTTTTATTACAATTAAGAGAAATTATCAATTTCACAGGGAAGACGATGATTAAAACATGAAAATAAGTTTAATTGCTTACTAATACTAAAAGGCGCTAGCTATTAACCATCTTCAACTCCGTTCTTTTTCTTTCATCAATGAAACAGCATTTGATTTTATATATTAGTCGCCGCCTTCCACAATAGTGACTCTTCATACTTAGCAAATACAAATTTACAACCTCTAAGGCACGTACTTTTTGCAATAATTTAAAACTTGGATTAAAAATATGTATTTTCATGAGATCCAACGATTAGTATAAAATCATAACTAAACAGAGAAGTAAGAAAGATTTTATGAATAAACCAATTTGAGCCGTGGTGGCTCAGGGGATAGAGCGTTGGCCTTCCAATGAGGTGAACCGGATTCAAGTCCCAGTGATGACTGGTCGATATCAATTTTACACTCGGCTTGTACTGACCACAGTGCTGACTTAAAATATCCTCAGTATTAGACTGATCATGGGTTAGAGTCCCCTTGCCGTCAAAATGTCCGTGGGAGATTTCGTGGTTTTTCTATCCATGTAACGCAAATGCGGGTTAGTTCCATCTATGTCTTCCACGAAAGCAAATTTCTTGCAATATTTGATTCAGAAGTTCCCTTGTCTTCTGGATTGGGTTCAAAATTACAAGTTCACGAAACTAAACATTGATAGTCGTAAACTGGAAATCGGGTTGGCTGTTCAGCAACAGTTACAGAAGAAAAAATTACAAAATATGTTTATTTTTTCTTTCTGTATGCCTTTTCAAAATAATTATTTGTTAGAAAGTGCAGCAACTTTTACTTTCGTTTGTTGGATTTTTGAATTACAATGAAACTTTTTTTAGAAACGATAGAAGTTTAATTCAAGTTGCCTTTTAAACAGTTTTATTGTAAATCATTTATTATTTCAGTTTAGTGGATTTTCTTTCATAACCAAATTGAAAAAAATACACTATAAAGGTATCCAACAATATGAAAAATACTAAAAATTAAAACTAAAGGTAACAGCAATGAATAATTAAAAGACACTAATTGAGTTTAATTAATTTATTTTTTTAAAGATTATAACACAGTGACTGCAATCTTTTATGCGTTAACGCAACCTAAAAATAATATTTAAAAATAATATTTACTTGCTAAATATTTAAATGATCTCAAAATAAATTAAATAAGAATTTCAAAGTCTACAAAAAAGTTTTGTTATATATTAGAATTTAATGTTACACTTAGTATAGAACTTGTAAGAGAACTGTCATGCACTCAAGTTGCATGATTTTTTTTTTTAATTAAAGAGGCGTAAATAATGATCGCCATAAAAATGACAGGATGTAAATTATTTTTAAAATCTTAATCTTAAATTTCGTGACTTTTTACTGATTTCCCTTATAAAAATTTAAGGTATATTTAAGGTTGATTTGAGGTATTTTTGAGGTATTAAGGTTGTTTTGAGGTATATTTGAGGTATATTTAAGGTTGCAGAGAAAACAGAAATAAAAATTATACCTCGTAAAGGTTGTAATTAAGGTGTACGAGGTTGATTTATATATACTTCAGCTTGTTTTGAGGTTGTTTAAAATTCACTTCAAATCAACCAGACTGATAAGGA
>NC_092204.1:101145251-101189192 GCF_043381705.1 Parasteatoda tepidariorum | reverse complement strand
AGTGGGTCGATAAATGAGTACCAAGCATGCTTGGGAACTAAACACTGGGGGTTCCGCGTTCGGCTGACCACCTAACCGGAACATCTGCTCCTGCATCCCAGAGCCCAAGGTCAAGAAAACTGAAATGGGCACAGTAGACCTTGGCCCTCTATGGGCTGTCGCGCCACTGTGTTTAGTTTTATTTTAGTTTTTAGTCCGCTAAGGCAAAATCTTGAATATTATTCTAGATCAACATGATGCAGTTTAATATTTTGGAATGATTTTCAATTTATTTTTAATAAGACTCGTGAAGACTCGTAAAGAGACTAAAAGAACATGAAAACTTTTCGTATAAATAGTGTGCTCTAATAAAATAGTTTTTATCTTTAATCCACAAAGAATATTGTATAAAACAAATTTACTGAGACAGCTATTCCAAAAAAATAATTTTATTATTTCAATTAAATATTAAAATCATTTTGGTGAACCTATACTTAATCTGCTTATATTGTAGTTAAAAAAGTTTAAAAGTATTATTGACTCTGGATTTTTGTTGTCAACATTAGTAACTTATCAAAGTTATATAAATATATATTTCAATTTCCTTCAATTTCTTAAAAAAAAATCTCATCTGAAAATTTCCAAATGAAACTTGCTATGCAACTTTTATATAACTTGATTTTACTCAACTTGAACATGCAACTTTTACAGACTGACTAAATGAAGAATTAATCAACTATGTCGCTTAAAATCAAGGTAAATCAGTTTTCCATTTGAGACCTTTTATCGTCTTTGGCATCATAAAGATTTGGCGAGTAATGATCTACGGGAGCAGATGTGCTTTTTCAATAGAGATCCTCCGCCCACTCCTTCAATCATTCAGGTAGGGGAGAAACTTTTTGGTGAGACAGATAAGACAGCAACTAGGTTTTTTGAGCTGAAATCGAACATCAAAACAAAATAAAAAATTTATATAAATTAAAAATTTAATATTTTAAATGGTGTATATTCATTATTACAAAATAATTCAATTGTAATGAAAGTTTGCAAATTAACGTTATTAAAAAGTATATTTCCTTCACAATCCTTGCTCTAAACTCAAGATATATATTTTTTAACTCTAAAATCATGGTATATATTGATTTAAAGGAAGATTGCCGTGATTTATAATATCTTTTTTCTCATTGTCTATTAATAGATTATTTTATTTCTATTTATTTTATTATGCCAATCATTTTTAATTTTAAAGAAGGATTAAAAAAAGTAATCATAGTTTGGAAGAAGAAAATCATAGTAATTTCTTTCAGGGCTTACAACAATAATTTTTAAGCGACCAAAACATAACTAATGAGAAAAGTTTCCATATCGCTTCTTCCTAAAATACAGTAATAGAACCAATAACAGACTTTCAGATTTTTATTGCTATCAAAGTAAATTATTACTAGTAATTTTTTTAAAATAAATTATCAAAATAATAGATGTTTTCTGAATCCTTTAACGTTACAAATAAATGTATTCCTTATTCAAAAAAAAGGCAGTTTCATTTTTTAAAGGTATATTTAATACAATAAATTAAAAAAATGTTATAATAAGCAATGGAAAATAAAAAAAAAGCAATTTTTCAATAAACAAAGGAATTGTTCTAGATATAAGTATCATTATAATTTTTTTATTTTTGCGGGAATAAATACTAAATTTTTTCGAAAATGTATACTTCGAAACGACGAATATATTATACTTTGAGTTAAAAATTATTCTTCGAAAAATGATTTCAAAAAGAAAAAAAAATCATGCATATTTATTTAAAAATTGTAATATAATTAAAAATAATTATTTTTTAAAACAGTTATTTTTTTAAAAACATTCTATAGGTAATTCTGGAAAATATATTTAGGTTATAGAAAAATAATAAAATTCTAATGTCGTATAGTACAGGGTGATAAAAAAAAAAATTAAATGTTAATTCGGGCAATGACCGTGTAAGTGTAGTAGAATGGTTGACTCACAACAAACAGAATCGTAAAAAACCTGAAAAAATAAGAACACAAAAACATCCTACCTTTCGTTGAAAATAAAAACCAGTCTACTACCAATATCATTTACTTGTCAGTCCTTTTTTTGACGATGTCACAGAAATCTTGATTGAGTCCAAAAAGGCATCGGTTGAGGCACACAAAACAAACCGGAACAAAAACATGCTGGTGAAGTATGTGAGTATCGCGGGAATTTTAGATCATCATCTCTTAGAGACAAGTGGCTCAAATCAACATCAAATAAAAGCCCTTTTTGTAACCCCAAGATTTAACACATCAGGAAAGAGAACGGGAAAACTTGTGGAGATTTAATATAAAATGAGATGCATAAAAAAAAATTACAATTATTTTGAACAAAACTTCCGAGTTCTTAAGTGCACCTTATGGGGGAAGGTAGAAAAGGTGAAGCGGTCCGTTTAAAAAACTGAGTCGTGAGATGTAACGACAAAGAAATACAAAAATCGAATGAGCGTTAAGCGCAGTCAGTCCCTTAAATAGGAAATTACTATAAACGAGTTGCAGTTAGAAGAAATTAGAAGTTACGGTTAAAACAGGAGTAAAAAGGTAAAAGTTAAAGTGTTTAAATATTTAAAATAGATATGGTTTAGAAATAAGAAAAAGTGTTAATTGAAGTTAATTGAAGGGACTATATAAATTTAGATCTGTTGTTGTTGTTGTTACTTTACGTCGCATTAGAGCTGCACAATGGGCTATTGGCGACGGTCTGTGAAACATCCCGAAGGATGATCCGAAGACATGCCATCACAATTTTGATCCTCTGCGGAAGGGATGGCACCCCCGCTTCGGTAGCCCGACGACCTGCGCGCGAAGTCGAGCACTTTACGGTAGCACAGTTTAACGAGGAAGATCTAGGAAGATCTTTTAGATCTAAAACAATAGAGAGTGACACAATGTCACATCTAAATTTTTAATATTCTATGTGAAATATCTGCAATTTGTAAAGAATAATAAAAGTAGGTTTTTTTCCCTCAAAATACGGATTATATTTTAAGGATTATATTATTTTCTCTCCTGATTTTTTTCTAATTTTAAGGTTAAAATCACATTTTTTAACAACTCTACCTTTATTCTTTAATAATCTTTCAATCTCTTGTAATCGTGGTTCATACAATTAATTAACGGTAAACAGTGAAGGTCCTATAACTAATTAAGTTCAATGGGCTAAGCAACACTTTTATTTTTTGGGCCGGTATAAGTGAGGAATTATAATACCGTCTTCTTATGCTAAAAGATACGGGGAAATAAAATTCATAAAATATGCTTAATATTTTATGTGTTTTAGTCCTAGATCTTTTTTTCAAATTTTCGCGTTAAAAGCACGCTTTTTACCAACACCGCATTTATTCAATATTAATCAATCAGTCCATTGATACATTACAAATAATTGATGGTATACAATGAAGGTCCTGTAACCAATTAAGTGTAAAAGGTCAAACAACACTTTCATTTTTCATGCCGGTATAAGTAACGAGTTATAGTACCTCCTCTTCCTGAAATGATTCATAGCCAACGATAACGGACACTACTGCACTCGCATTTTGCCATTATCATAGCTCAAATGCTAGTTTACGGTCTTACCTTTGACGTGAGGTGTGTGCTTACTGGGTTGCAAGTCTTGAAAATTAACGCCTATTTCTGAGCACTTGAAACATGACTGTTGTTTCCAATTTGTATATTTTTAAAGTGAAATAAGTTTCTAATCAAGAAATATCTTTCTGCTTCTGTTTTTGGGATTGTTTATTAAATCAGTGTTTGTGTTTACTTGTATTTAACTAATAAAAATTTTAATTAACAAATAAACATTCAAATTAACTGGTTCGTGAATTTTATTTATGAAATATTTTCATGTTTTTAAGACATTTGCAATAAATCAAGCACAACCGTTTAATTTTTATTTATTTACTAACTTCTTTAAGAGTAACGACAAATGGAGTTTAATTCTAACTCAGAAATACTATTCTTAGTCTCTAAACTTTTTTTTCAAATTATATTTTCAAAAGCAGAAGATTAATTATATTTCCTGTTTTCTTAAAGAAAATAATTCATTTCTTCATTATTCAGTGAATCGATTGGTCTTAAAATCGTTTGGTAATAGTTGAAAGTTTACTAAGAAATATTTTAATTTAGATGAAAATCTATTCATGATGTTTCTTTACATTTATGACATACATTCACTAAGGGGGAAAATTAATTGTTTGAAAAATATAAAAGCTAAAATATATTTTTATTTTAAATAGAACAAATTAATTTTAGATTTCTCGAATTTTAATTGTGTTTCATTTGTAGCAAGTATTGATATTTTTTTCAGTATGAAATAAATGAGAAATAAATTACTTTTTGAATCTTAAAGTTAAATAGGTAATTACGTAGGCTGTGGTAACTGCATATAAAGTTACTTTGATTGTTGTTAAACAATGAGAGGCAGTTTGATAAAAGCAATTTGTTCGAAGTTATAATAATTCTTTGCAATTAGCTGAATCAAAAGCTTTTCTTTCTCCTTTTAAAACATTCGTGCATTCTCTTTACACTCTTATGAAAAACAAATGGGTCCTGTCAAATTTATATTATGCGTCTATATTTTTTTGCAAATTTTAAATCAGTTTTAAAGACCATTGAGACATTTGTTTGGTGGCAACATCTAGGAAAATAAGCCGCATCTCTCCGTGTGCTAATGATACCACATATAAATATTTTTTTATAACATAAAAATATTCTATTGCATTTTATTGTGGCAAATTAATATACAGGTGTTAAATATTTGGTTATATAAGTACATAAGTACAAGTAAAAGTACAAGTACTAATCAAAAAAAGTAGCGATTTAAAAGTTGATTAAAAAGATTTCTAGGAAATCGAAAATTCAAAGTAACATTTAATTTTTTTTAATTTTGAAAGTTATGGACATTAATTTATTTGTAAATTCGGAAGAATATTATAATATAATTTTCTAATATAATCGTAAAATATTATTTTAAAATCAAATATAATTTCAATGTAAAACTTTTTATGGATTTGCACGAAAAAGAAATTTTATCTATTGATTTTTAGTTTATTATTTTTATTTATTTAAATTACCATTGATTTGAAATTGTTTTACTCTATTGAAACACGTTTTAAAAGCACAAACATAAACAAAGCAAACACGGGGTTTCAGATAGCTTTGTGATCTTTGAGCTAGTAAAAAATAATTAAATGAGCAGTATAAGTTGAAACAGAACAGTCTACAGTTTTATTTGTAACAATGGCTAATGCTGAAGTCATGCGAGAAAATCATTTTCCGAACATTTCTGCCTAACGGAATAATTAAAATTTGTAAACGAATTTTAGTATCAGCCGCTGAATTAATACCTTCGAGTTTTCAAGAGTTGAAATAGTAATTATAATAGTTTTCAATAGCACAAATAGTTCTGAAGTTCTAAGAGATTTGACTGGACGTTGTTTGACAAGGTCAGGCATAAACATAATTTTAGTAAAAAATGTACTAGGAAAAATTTATTTTGTAGAAAATGTATTCAGACAAAAATTTATTATTAGTGAGTTCAAAAAGAAAATTGAAAAACGTAATAATAAAATCCAAAATTGTTTATTTAAAATGTATTAAAAAATGCATAAATCTCGAAAATGAATGAAAATAACTTGCTAATTAATATTTTTATTTATTTTACAAAATAATTGCACTTCGAAAGTGGTGTCACTGAGTCTGCTGCGAGAATTTCTCAGAACGTGCTTAGCCACGCTGAATAAGCGTTCCACGGGAGCACTAGAAGGTACTGCAGTATTATATTTCACATATAATTTTTTTACGATTTCATATCGATTCAAAATTGATATGCTTTCGGTTTCGACATTTGTGCTCATGTATGCCATAAATTCTTTTGTCGCTGGTGATTGGCATGATTTTTTCAGATTTAGAAAATTTAAAATCCCTGTTCTTTTTTTTTTTTGTTGTTACGTTAATAGTTATAGCAGGGTGTTCAGCTTGGACAATTCTTTCCAATTTTTTTGTAGCCTCCTCCCCAGCTTTATCTTCCAACCAATTAAATTTGATTCAAGGAGCCAGAAATGCTGCAAACAATAAATAGTCCTGCGATATCACATCGCGAGACCTTTCGCGCACGCCATCTAAAAGCGCTTTGTTTAAAGGTTTACAAACTGTTGTTTTAATAATGTTACTATGAAGCTCTTCTTCAAAAGAGCCGTCTTTTCCCTTTCAGGAATGTAAATTTTAAAAGGTCAAGGTATTTAAACATGAAGTTAGCTGTGAATGTATATAGATTACACATTAATTTTGTAAATTAAAAAAACATAAGCATTTTTTTTAATATATATATATATATATATTTTTAGAAAGCTTTCCGAGTTTTAGAAAAAAGTACCGATTTCATTCGACATTTCCGTTACAAATACTTGCACTTTTTCCCTAAAAAAGTAACGAAAGTACAAGTAAAAGTACTAAATTTAAAAAGTAACGAAGTACAAGTAAAAGTACGTACTTTTTACTTGTACCGGCGGTACAAGTAACGAAATTAAAAGTTCTGCCATATATGTCCACACGTGATAGTTCTAAATTTTATAGGAATTTAATGAAATTTAAGACTGATAATAAAGTAAGGAAATTGTATAGTGTTGATTTCAATTTTTAATCTCGCATATAAAGGTTAATTTTTTTTAATGACAATATTATCATTTAAATTAATAAGTTTTAAATTTTTACTATTTTTTAATTCCGTATTTAAAAGTTTAACATGGAATTTTTTACAGAAGATTGCATAATTATTGTTTCCTTTGTCTATGGGAGCAATTACAAAATTTTTTTGAAGTTGCTTAATTGACTGAACAATTTTTGAAAAAATTGTTGAATTGTGACTGTTATTTATATTATCCTTATTAGTCAAAACAAAGTTTTTAAAGTAATAATAAACACCCCATTTATATTCTGTTAGCATACCCAAAGGTAAAGAGAATCTATTTGATATCTTTAAACAAAAAGCTGTAGGATCATTAAGAAAGTATTTTAGAATTTTATTGATTTATCTATGGTAAATGGGTCTAAATTTTGTGCCTTTTATCTAAGTTTTCTAAGTTTTTATCAGTTTTCTATAATATTTAAATTATGTAATTAAATATGGTAATTCAAATATTTTTACAAACGTAATTTACTACTTTATAAAAAGATTAAAATTTCACTAAGTTTCGAAAAAAATTACTGTAATTTTTTTTACAAATTAGTAAATAGTGGTGAGTATTTGAAAAAAAGCAATATTTTTATTACATATTCATTATTAGGTATTCATTATTAGGTATATCTTCATTATTGCAGATTTTCTGGTGCTATTACTTTAACTATATCACATTTTTTCAGTTATAACCCCTTATGTCAAAAACAAAACAAGATTTAAAAAGATTACACACAAATAAAACTTTGGAGCCTTTTCACAAAATAATAATTGTTTTTCCAAACACAGGCTCTTCATTCTCAAAACTTGAAACTATGTACATTCCTTGTTTGTATGGTGTTCTTGAAACTAGTACTTTTGAAGTTTGAAAAAAACTGTTTATTCTGGAATTCTAATAATTTCGCAGAATAATTATTTTTGTCAATAGACTTTGCATTGGTTATAACAATATTTTTTCCTGAGCCTCTTTCTTAATTAAAAGCATTGAAGTTGTTGGTGCCTTTGTGCTAATGATAAAAATTTATAAATAATGTAATTTATGTTGATAAAATGTATAAGAAATGAAATAACATGAAATTTTATTACTTATTTTTTTGAAAAAACATAGAAAGATTAATCAGAGCAATATATATTTTAATTGCTGTTTTTAAAATACAATATTTAAAAAAATGCGAAATTGTTGTTCTTGTGCAAAAAAAAATATTAAAACATTTCACCATCTGAAAAATATTTCAAGACCAACTATTTATACGAGAGGGGGGATATTTTAATCTTATGCCTCCTTTCACCCACGAAGATCCTGGAAAGGAAAGGAAGGTTCTGATATTTTAAAATATTATTTATTTTATTTATTTATTTATTTGCTGATAAAATGTGCCTGTGCACCTAAGTAGAATTTCTCCTCATGAGAATCTGTGAATTAAATTTCATGCAGGGCGACCCAGTAAAAATATTGCAGAAGGAACTGTCAACTGTTAAAATATTAAATGAACAGCATGACAATCACTTGGATAGATCAAAGAGTTCGTGTTGAGTCTCAGAATCCGTTTGTTTGTTTTTTAAAATCATAATGAGAAATCAGCTTATTTCTAAATGCTATAAAAAATCTTATTCTTGTCAGAATTTTGTTCAAAATTTCATTAAGATTCTTAACGAATAAAAGAATTTGTTTTCTTTAGCGCCAATATCTTCTTACCTTCTTACCGCCTTTTCTTTCTTACCTTGTGCACCCAACCAACCTAAAGAAACCCAGTTTCCATGACAACGGCTTGTTGTGAAACGGAGTGTAATTCGCTTGGAAAATTTTTCAACAAAAGCATTTAAGAATGCATGGACAAAAACTCGTGTAATTATGTAACATTACAAACGGAAATCAGCAATATAGAACATAAAAATCAAAACAGAAGCACATATATTGATAAAAAGTTTTAATCCTAACAGAAAGTACTTACTATTAATATTACTTTTTCTTCAGTAGAATGAAATTGAAACACGTACCTAGAAAATTTTCAAATAAATTTAGTGGAAAGCTATGCAGCTTAAGATTGCAATATTTACCGTTTATTTGTCACTGGTATTGCACTTTCTATGCGCATAAAAGGGATGCATCTCCTAATTTACTGAAAATGAGCTAATATTGATTTTAAAATATATAATTATTCATGCAATGAATATAGTTTTCGCCAAGAAATTTGAAACTAACTCTTTTAGAACAAACAACAAAATTTTTAAGATGATATGAAAGAAATAAACTGTAATTAATGCATGTTAGAGGCAGAATAAAATAAGTTGTTGCGAAAGTAAAATTATTTAATATTTAAATAAAGATGGTGGGTTGGAATCTATTTGTATATGTATTTGGATATAGTCATGATAAAAATAGTTAAATGATTGATTTTTGTAATTATGGCCGAAAATTGTATAATAAGGTAATTATTTTAAGGGGGATGTGATCGTTAGGGAAAGTGGTAGTACAATACTAATGTGGGATAACAATAATCCAATAGGTCCAAAGGGTCACAAAGTGTGAGGTTTGAACAAATTGGAGAAATTGGAATCACCAAATTTGGGAAAAGGGCGGAATTAAAATAATTGAAGATTGAAGATAAATAAGACAAAGTCATGCTATATCCAGATATAAATATTTCATTTACCACAGCAAGCTAAAGTTTCCAAAATTATCAAATATTCATGCCCAAAACAAAAATTGAAGGTACTCACCACACATACAGGAAAAATTGAAGGGGGAAAAAACGATAAATTGAAGCTTTACACATGAGCAACTGAATATATTTTTATTATTTTTTTAAATCACGCTATCACACACAAAACAAACAGTTGAATATGAATTTAGAGATATTATTTCACTATTGACAAGGTTTTGCGGAGAAATGAGTGACAAAGAGTAAATTAGAAAAAGGTAATATAAAGGTTCGCAATCAAAGGTGAATTTGAAGAGTGATAAGAAAAATACGAAATCATTTAACTTACAGAAATTACTGATTTACGAAGAAAATTTAAAGATACGAAAGGGTTGTTATGAAGATAATTAAATTACTGAAAATTATAAACATTTTAAAGATTCTATATTAATATTTTGGGAAAAGAAAATTGGGATGTTGGAGGAAGAATTAATTTCATAGATACGGACCGAAGTCCACATCCCTGAGAAAAAAAGATAACAAGCCAGATGGAAGCACAAAAAGAGAATGTATTAAAAGTGACTTAAAAATTCGTTAACTAGTGTAGGACCAGGAAAGTTGCAGCCAATTAAATTTAAATTAAAGGAAAATTAAAGGAAAGAGATTGGTTAGTTAGCCCCCCTAAAAAACAAAAGAAGTAGAGAAGAAAGAGGGGTTGATTTTCCCCCACAGGAAGTGCGATGACAGCGTTGACCATTTGGGAGGTCAACAAGAAATTTAAAATAAATATGATTGCTATATTGATACGGGCAATGGTGGACTGCGCTCAGTAATTGCCTCAATTATAACCCCCACCCCTAACAGCATGCTGATTGCGCTAGTAGTTGATAACGTTTGTAGGTAGATCTCTCTCCTCATTGACATGTAAAGCGTGCAATTTATAAAAATCAAGCACTAACTTGGCCAGGAATCATTATAAAATGCATTGATGTAAATCAATAGTGATTATTTTTTTTAAAAAAATAAACAAATAATTTCAACAAAATGATTAAAAAATATTAATTGAAAAAAATATAATTTAAAATATTTTTTTACTAAGAAATTTGATTTGAATTGAAAGATTTTTTTACTAAGAAATGTCGAAAGGGATATTCATGAAAATTATTATGTTTCAAAATAGACTATACTTAAATAAGAATGATTCGAAACCTTAGTAATTTTCCATTTAATATGTTTAAAATAATTTTCAAAAAACATATTTCAATTATATCCATTTAGTTTTTTGCTAATTAAAATGCAATGCTATTATATCTTATTGAATATAGAGTTAGAGTGCATCAAGACTTCCTCTAACCAGAAAAACGTAATTTTTTTTTTCAGTAATGTTTCCTTATCTAAACTAATTTACTTTTCATTAGATGTCTAGTTGACAAATTGTCACTCGATTTTTATCAATTACGACCAGTCGAATCTGAGAAATATAACTATGATTTTTTTTTTCTTAACGAAAGTATATAATAATATAATAATAATTTTATCAATTTTTAGTAAGAAATATTAACTATTTTACTTCTATTTCTAAGCAATAGTAGGCATTATTAAAATATTATATCAGAAGCTTTGGATGGTAAATTTTTAAAAATACAATTAATTTTATTCAAATAAAAAAAAAATCTAATTCAAATCAAATATGTACGATTTTGGAGTAAAAAAAGTATTGATTGTCAACCATGATTTCTGGTCAGAGTTGTAGTCATAAACTTTTTAGTACAAGAAATGTAAAAATTGAAACAATTTATGCTCATATATTTTTTAAAAAAATAATATGCAGAAGTTCGGTTATGATAGACTGGTTAAAACTGGTTTAAAATTCATATTATTAAATACATTCAAAAATTGCATGTAAAAAATCATTTAAATTATAAATTATTAAATATATTAAATAAATTCAAATTATTAAATATTAAAGTAAGGTTTTTTCAACTTAATTAAAACTTGATACTGCACCCTGAACTTTTATTTTTTAACCAACTTAAGATGACAATTGGGCAACAAATGTATATTTTTTAAAACTTTTTAACCAATATTCTTGAAACAATTGCATATGTCTAATTAAAATTTTGACCGATTTTCGAAACTTTGAAAGCCATATGTCACCTTAAAATGAACTCGAAATTTTTTTTCATGGCTTAAATATAGTTTGTATTTTAAAATTACAGAAGTATTAAAATTTAAAAACCTATAAAAAATTCCTTTTGAATGAAAATTACTAAAAGATGGAGGTAAACTTATTGACAAATCCCCCTCCCCCCTCAGCACACTAGCTTCTGGCGAACAATATTGGCAAGACGATGCTTTTATCAGAAATTGTTTTACTGCAGGAATGAAGTATGTATGAAGATGGTCATAAGGGTTGCCTGAAGCGCAGTCCACCAACCTTTATTAAAGGGGGATAAGATGTTAGCAGCGCAGTCCACCATGTTCCAGAAAACCATTAGCGCTATCAGGTATCACCGATTGATAAANATATATATATATATATATCTTTATATAATAAAAGAAGAGAGTGGAATGATAACACATAGCCAATCACATAAAACTTCTTGTTAGTAACGCACAAAACAGCCAATCAAAATTGAGAACGCATGTGTGTGAGAAGGTAATAATTTTTAATTACGCTGTCTGCAGAAATGTTGCAACTAAACTTACCAGCAAAATCTTGATGCCATTTTTATTTTGTATTGAATGTGTGGAATATATTGAATAGAGTTTACTTTAAAATACTTATATCTTTTATAAAAAATGGATCGCCGTGAATATCTTAGGCGATATCAACAGCGATATAGGGCAGAACATAATTTAGCAGCACATAATTACCGGGAAAATAATCGTAGTGCTATCAATACGCGACAGCAGAAAGCGCGGCTAAGAAACGTTGAAGAGTCAAGACATTTAAATGCAAACGACTAATATGTAAAAGAAATTGATAAAAAATGTTGTATATAAGGAGGTTTTGTAAATAATTTTTAATTTTATCATTGTTTTTCCTTACTTTTAATAGTTTTTTACATACTTTCAAAAAATCGTTCAGCAAGAAAACGAAAAATTTACATAGCTAGGTTTTGTGAATATTCAGAGATCTATTGCATATAATTTTTAATTTTATTGTTTTCACCTTATCTTTTATAGCAATTCAGACAAAAATGTTTATTGATCATTGATAACATAATTATTTCATTTTGCATTTGTTTTTTTATTAGTATTCAATATGACAGAAAAATTAAATTGCTTAATTTCAATTGTCGAATTTCAGTTACGTATGTTTTAATTATATAATTTGTTTTTTGTCTGATTGAAACTAAAATATTTTGTTAGTTGACAGTATTGAAGTTAATTGGGCAATTACTTGCAATGGTCTTTGCCTTTGAAATATCACTCAGCATCAACTTATTAATATTACATGTTTTAATTTGTTTGCCATATTTTAAAGCTTTTTTTCATTAGGTTTTAATTTTTTTCAGTTTAAAATTTAAATTACTGGGGGGGGGGAGATGAAGCACCATATAGGGAGCTTCCGGCATCCTAGAAAATCAACAATAATTTGAGTTAGGAGTAAAAATATACTTGAGGGTGCTCCTTAGCGAAATTGGCGACTTAAGCTAGGCACCATTCCTGTTTTCGCGGAACACTGTGGTAACAGGAATGGCTGAAAAATATAATGATATTTCAATAAAACATTGGAAAATTTCAGCAAAACTTCGGCCAAAACTTTATAAAATTGCAATGAACCCGATATGACCAAAATTAATAAACCCAATAAAATGCATCTTGAATCGAAACAAACAATTAATGGAGTAAGCACAGAAAGAAAAGAAAAAAAAACTCACTTCTTCGTTAAGCTTGAATATCCTCAGATTTAGGTGCACCGAATTCTCTAATAGTAGTTAGATACTGTCTAAATTTATCATGAATGCAATCTGCGTACCTGCATCGCCACATAAATTCGGCGAAATACGAATCGAAAATGGCGTCTGTTGTATCGGACTGGCGATGATATTTTTTTCTAAAGTCCCTTCTTATGACTGCCCACATACCTTCGATCCTACTGACCTGAAACAAAAGTAACCTTACCAGCCGGTATCCAACGTAGAACAAACGAACCTCTGAAATTACATAAACCGTTGACCATTAAAAAATAATGCTAAAATCTAAACCAGGGATGGGCAAACTTTTTTGGTCGAGGGCCAAAAATCAAGAAAAAAAATGTTTGGTGGGCCAAATAAGATCTTCAAAATTTAAGAAAGAAAAAAAAGCGATATACAAGTTTTAATTTAAATATTTAGTGGGATGAAGGAAATTGCGATTTCATTTCTAAAAGTTCCTTATATTAAGGTTCGAAGTGAGATGTGCTTATTTTAAGGAACAAGGCTAAATCTTTTTCTGTTAGTCTACTTCTGAAATAATTTTTTCTAAGGTTCATAATTGAAAACTCTTGTTCACGTATATAAGATTAAGCTAACATAGCACTGATTTTCTGGGCGTGAAATTTTAAATTTTGGAAACTAGCTTTTGGTAATGATTTGTCAAACTTAGGCATATTTAGAAACAACTGCTTCAGATGATTGTTAGATTGTCCGCTCTTTGGAGCGTAAAATGCGCAGTCTGCCAAATGTGAAGTACAATTTACCTATATTAGATTCCATAAGTCAGCTCCTCGAGAAAGACAAACGCTAGTTGGAGCCAATCTACGGCTATTCTATAAAGAACTTCTGCTTTCAACATTTTACCAATAGAAGCTGTCTGTGCTAACTATTTCCATCAATTTATGTTTTGTAGAACAAAAATAGAGAAAGTAAAAATGTCATCAGTACTTTGTTAAAAAAGGAAAAGCAGAAATAATTTTAAACATAGTCGACAATAAAATGGATGTATATTGTTTATATTTGCCGCTGATCGGCAAATAAAAATTCTATCCGTGGGCCGGATAAAATCCTCCGGCGGGCCACAGTTGGCCCGCGGGCGGTAGTTTCCCCATCCCTGATCTAAACCAATCATAATCACGATTGGGTTTCAACATCGCCCAGCTTGGCGATCAACCGCGATCACAACTTGGCTAGAATCAAGCTGCACCCTCAAATATAGTCTACCCGAGTTAGGCTATGCCACGCATGCTTCGGATATGGAGATTAATGTTGGCTGTTTGGTCTAATTCTCTAATTGAAATTGAAGACTCTATTATAAATTAAAAATAGTTTAATTTACTTCTATTTTGCATGATACCATCAATCAATGCAAAGACAATTTAAGTTTAAATTTTTTTTTCTTTCAAAAACTGTCATAAGTTTTCTAAATCATATTTTAATTAGAGATTCCTCTCTGTTCTGATCATCACTTGCTATTATATTATCATGATAATCGTTTCATTTTTTCTTAATGTAGAAGAATCTCATCCTTAATATTTAATCTTGATTTCTGATTTAAATAAACTAAAAAAAATTATTTTGCTTACCAGCGCAGTTTAGATTTTACGCCTGAACTTTATAAACTATATTTGTTTGAATAGTGGATTTAAAAATATTACATTTTTTCAAAAATAAAACAACAATTGATAAATTTTGGAGGTTTCTCTTTTTTTGAACTAAAATTTATTTAACTAAATTGAAATAGATGGCGACAACAAACTATTCGTACTTGGTAAAAGTTGGTGTTAGCTAGGCAGGAGTGAATTCTCTATCTTTTTTTCCTATGACTTAAACAAGTGTTAAAGAAAGTGGTTATGCAAAGTGGAGAGCAAGAAGAGGCACCACTTTGGTTTTAAAAACGTATGTTATTTTCTAAGAGGAGAAAATAAAAGGCAACACTCCACCTTTAAAAACGTATATAAAATGTAACAAGAGCTGGACTTCTCCTAATGATGCTGCCATCTATTGACGCTGATAAAAATAAAAATTTATCATCACAACCTTCAAGAATAAAATGCACAAAACTGGCTTTTTCTGCTATTCACGAGTCATTAAAATAGTTTTTACCTTTTTTATGGGTGAAAAGGGGGCAAACTTTATAAAAAACGAGAATTTTATAAAATATTAAATCGATATCGAGTTAAAAACTTCATGAAACTATTAACTAAAGTAACTGTTTCCCAGGGATTTAGGCAAGGGAGGGGTTTAGGGGGTTCAAACACCCCCAATTGCAAATGGTAACTCTTCATTATGATAACTTTTCAATTGACTGGAGACTAAGCTCAAGTAAACATGTTTTGAGTATATTTCCAGTGTGAGTATGTTAATACATGCTCAAACAATTTTTTATTTGCAATATCAGTGCAATCTCTTAAAATATTTTGTCATAGGAAAAAAGAAGAAAAAATATAAAAGAAAAAGGAAGCTGATTGGACTAAAATTTTAATTTTTTGAAGAACAAAACTAAACTAACTAAAATTTTTTGAAGAACAAAAAAGTTTTGCGAATAAAATGTTCAAAAATTAATGTACTTTTTTAAACAAAACACGAAAAAATTATAAAATATAATAAGAAGAAAAAGGAAGGAGAGCCCGATGATCATCTATCCACAAATTTCATTGAAAAGAAGGAGCATCATACTTCATTTGCCCCTTTTTATTGTATTATATTTATTTCTCATAATTTTTCCCATTAAGATTTTAGAACAGGGTAACATGCATGACATTATATTGGTTTTAGTAATATCTACTGAAAAAAAGTTTAAATACAAAATTTTAAGACTAATGCGTTAAAATTTGTGTGATGGGCTATTTTTAATCAGGTGTTCTTCTCGAGCACTCATTTCACACATTATTTCATATATTTCAAAAATTTGTTTCTAAATATAACGTTAGGGTTCCTATAATTTTTTTTTTTTTTTTTTTTTTTTTGCAATCTGAGCTAATACAGAAGTTATGGCAAAAAAAAAAGGTGTTTTTATCGAAAAGTACTACTCAAGACATTTTTTGAAAAATGCCGTACATTGTCCCACTGTCTTATGTACTTTTTCCCCTTTTTTGAGAAAAGTGTGGGTGATTTCAGAGGAAGAATTAAATTTTTTCTAAACAGGCAAGTGAGGCATTTATTACAATATATTTTTCCCGCTAAATTGAATGATACCATTCCCGGATTAATAGTATTTGAAATTATAATGGTTTTAAGTGCAAAAAGTCAAATTTGTTCACGTACCTATTTACGCATCTGATATTGCTATCCAAACGAATGAAACATTGTTCGCTTTGTAATTTTTGATACTGAATTAAATTTGACTATACTTAAGCCAAAAGAATGGAAAATTCAAAAGTTTCAAGCTGTATTATGCATAAAAAGTACTATTTTTTACATGATTTAGTGCACTTTTTACTTTGCTATCTAATGGATATTTGAGCAGTAAGGCATATTTTTTGATGAAATTTTTAAAACAGAATTTAATGAGATAAAACTTGATATTTATAAGAGAATCATTTCAACTTTTGAAATATGATTATTCGCGTATAGTCTCACTCGATTAAGCGAGAAAAAATGCAAAGGAAACGGTACCTTACTTGTCCGCAATGTAAAATGTGTAACTATGATCAGGTACAAAATTGTATTTGTTGTACCTAAAAAGCTTACAACTTATAAGCTAATTGTCCGATCATCTTTGGTTTGGTCTCATACAATTGCGTGAAAAATTGCATCCGTCATTACATTACATGTTCAGATAGTTTCTGGTCAGCAATATAAAGTATATACATCAATACGTGTTAGAAGAAGTACTGCTTATACACAAGAATTCTGTCAACTTTTTTTTCTATTGCCTTTATTTTGTTTAGTTCGTTCTTTTCTATTTTGTTTTTGATACTGATTAGAACTTATTAATACATTATTAATATTTAATTATTAAAGCGCTACCGATTTCCATTTAAAAATCTATAAAACATAAGTATTAAACAAAAATTACTTCAACCTCACTTCAATTTTGAATTTCTGTACACCCCCATGGAAAAGTTATACCAACGTGCTAGCTGGTACTGTAAACTAGTGAAACTTATAGAAAGTGATTGTTCATCATTTACTTTTATTATAGAAAATGGAACTTATTTCGGTTTAAAAAATACTTACTTTTATATCTAAAAGTATTTTGCTCAAATATTATTTACTTATTCGTGATCGCAATGCTCGAATACGCCATCTGGAGAAAAGTCAGTTTCCATGCCTTGACCTCCCTCCCTCTGCTCCGATTTTCCAGTTGTAAAGGAATGTATATTACGATACTTTCCCCTTTTTTCAATCTTTTTTGTAATTAATTGTCAAAAACATTTTTTCAAATGATCCACGACGCTTTCTTTCGGAACTATGTTCAATGTAGTTTTCATTTCCATATAGTTTCCTAACTTAAAGGTTTTTAATCTATTTGAAAATCAAGACAGAAACTAAAGGACTTCCTTTTTCTAGGACTCTTCACACTCTAATGGTGAAAGCACGCGAAATGTTGTCTTAGGTAGAGAATTCTGCTCTAAGCTACCTGCAACCCATTTCGATCACTAATATTTCCAAATGAAGAAATTAAGCAGTACGAGTCTTAAACTGCTATCGTAAGAATGGGAAAATGCCGCAATAACTAGTGGAGCTAGCAATAGAAGTCGAATACACCCAGATTTGCAGAAATGGTGCATAGTTAGCTATTTTGACTTAAGTGGTTTATCTTTCATAATGTCTCTGGTTAGCTTAAAATGATAACTTTTTCTAATGATGCTGCCATCTGGTGAGAATTATGACACATAAATTTCCCATTTTTCCTTCAAAGAATGTGAATAAAATGTACTTTTTATATATGATTCACACAACGTTAAAATATTTTTACTTTTTTTTTCTATTCAGAGAAACGGAACAATATATTTAAAAAATATTTTTTTTCCAATTAGAAAGAGTAAAAAAATTTCTTATTAATAAATAAATAAAATAATTAGTAAAAATAAGAGAAACAGAGCAAAATATTAAAAAAATTTTTTTTTTTTTCTAATTAGAAAGGGTGAAATAAATTATTTATTATGAGGAAAAATGAAATTGCTCTTTCTTATGAAATCTTCAAACCAAAAGATATAACTAGTTAAAAACTTTGTTATAACATTTTAAACTGTACTTTATATTATAGAGATAATTAATTTAAATATATATATATATTATAAATAAATATTTCTCTTAAATTATTACTAATAATTGAAGTTTCCTCAAAAATCTAAATACGTTATTATATTTTTTAATTTAGCCGCCTTCAACAGTGATTCTTTATTTCTCACTTATCATTCATAAACAAAAGTATATCAGCAAACAGAATTATAATATATAAGCCAACCAAAATCTTCAATTTCAATCTATAAGCATAAAAAAATGTTGCTTAAATACCGGTTTTGTTACAGGTGCTCTAATCTAGTAACGATTACATATAATATAAATTTGGAGAAAGTTCGGTATAGAAAACTAGCTACCGAAACGACTAGCATGCTAAATTTGTCTAACTAAATTTTTTTAAAAACTATTTGTATATAGATAAAAAAGAACTTTTTTAAAATTAAGTTGGTTTTTGCTTATTTCAAATTCTAAATTAATCCTTTATGATGACTAATCAAAAGTTACTGTTCAATTTAAAAAATAATAACTTACTAATTTTAATCATCGAAATACTTATTACTATATTTTTTATGAAGTGTCATATGTATAGAGAAAGGAAAAGACTTAATTTTTTTCTCTTTAAAATATTAAATATACTCGAAATAGTTTATTTATGCACACTCAATTTTAGAGTTTGTATTAACTTTTTTTCCTATGCTAAGCAAATAAACGATATAAAAATAAAGATTTACTTCATATATAAGTGTTTATAAGTAAAAATTATTTTTAGTTTGATATAAATATGTGCAAGAGTAATTAGCTCGAAAAACTAAAATAATTTTAAATATAATGAACTGCATACAATTTCAATTTTACTAATTTTATTTTTAACTTGAAAAAAGAGTTAAAATTCCTAGTCATTGCAAATTAAATTTAGATTTTATTAGATTATATTTTGCCAAAATTGAAAAAAAAATTCAATCAAATTTAAGTAAAACTTTACAGCTAAATTATTTATAACGAAAAGAAAACTGGAGTAGATATTTTTTTCATTTTACTCAATTAAAAAAAATGAGTTACGGTTGTTTTTGCAAAGTTAAAATACATCATAGGTAATAAATTATAAATGTATAAAATTTTTCAATTTAAAATGATTTTATAATTTCTTTTATCAAAATTTAAATTAAAAATACATACTAAAAAATGCATACGCATAATCTGTAAATATAAATCTTACACGTAATTACGCAATAAATGGATGAATTTGTTTCTTTTCCGTTACAACGAAAAGGGAAGGCCTCAATAGAGAAGTAACCTGTTCTTCAAATCAATGATTTTGATTAAGTACTCAAATAAAAAATATATTTTGTGAATATTCGGATTATATTTGCTTTTGTATTATTTTTCAATCACGACTATGCGTGGAAATTTAATAATAGCATAACTCTCATACGAATAATTGCGTAATATCTTCTTAAAGAAGTAAATGTTAGGGAAATATGTTAATAATCAATGTTAATAATCTGTTAATAAATTTTATAAAATCAATCTAACAAAATGTTTTAACAATTATTAAATATACACATAGAAATCGAGGAAAAAAAACGCATTTATATATTCTTTTATTGAAATCTGGAGCCTTACCTATTTACACGAAGGGTTTATAAAATGAGAAATTTTGCCGGACACTTTTTAATTTTAAGAGTGTGCAACATTAGAACTCGGACTTTCAATAGTTTCACAATATATACATCACAGTATATGTCATGTACCGAGAAAGATTTTATTCATTGCAAATTTTTCTTGTTGAAAAGCAGAAAATTAAACTTTTTTAACCTTAACTTTAAAGATGAAAAACTTAAAGATATTTTCTAAAAGAAAAGAGAAGGAAACATGAATTGCGTGTTTTTCACATTTAATTAATCACGGATTTGTCCGAAATGGATTTGCACATGGTAAAAAATATATAAAATAACAAAAAAATTTTTAGTAAATTCATTTACTATAATACACAATTAACTCAATTATTTTATATAGAATTTAGTTACTTTAGTTGGGTATTCATTGTTTTTTTTCTTTATCTGATTTTGAAAGAGTTTATCTATTTGTTTTTTGGATAAATGAATATTACTACAGATTCTTTTAAATCCTATTAATTTCATTGAAAGTGGTATTAAAATAGATGTTCCTAGAAACATTAGAACAAGGTCAGCCCAAAGAATTATTTCTAACAGCTTTTCTGATTTCTTTTTTTTTAAACCTTTTTTAAGAAAATGACTTATTACTTACACATTTTCAAGAACATTTTCAAGAAAATACACATTTTTAAGAAATGAACAAGTTTTACACATTTTCTAAAAGTAGAGAAATAAAGCAAATGAGATTAGCTCGGTGCTTTTTCTGACATTATTTGAGTATTGTATCATTGCTTGAACTGTTTCACCTCATTAAAATGTTACATCAAAAAGTAACATTTTAAATGTTACTGTTTGATGTATATGATTTTTCAATATTTCATAAAGTTTATGAACTTTAATAAAAAATTTGAAACAGATACGCTGAAATTGATTTAGAAATCAGAAGTAACATAAAAAATTTAGACCCCTTACGTTTGGATCGTAAATCTAGAATATTTAGTAGAAATAAAAGGGATTAAACAAAATAACTTTATTTTATTAAATATGAATATAGGGAATCAGTACCATTAACCGCTTACGCGTGTAGCGATTTCTTTCTTCTTCTTTTTATACTATTAGAGCTATTTTGCCGTTTATACTATTAGAGCTATATCTCCGCAAAATAGAAATTAAGTAATCATTTTATTTTTGTAAATGTTGGGATTTGGTACAGATTTAACTAGAATTGAAAATATGAAAAAGCCACGCATTTTGGATGGCTCCCACTATTCATCTAGGGAAGGATTCTGAATAACTCTTTCTCAATAACTGATACAATTTCAATAATATACATACGTATGAATAGATTTGGAATAATATATTTATCAATTTCTTGAATATATATTTAATAATTATTAATACGAATGCGTAGTTAACATTTTTAAGCATCTTAAAACTTCTTTACATCTTATATATCGCCTTAATCTTAAAATAAATTTGTAAATTATCTGTCTGCGCTTGATTCAAAAAATTTTTTTTTCTAACTTTCTAGTTAAATTTTAACGCAAAATCTTATTTTTTATGCCACCATATATATTATTTTCCCATAATATACTAATCAATCGTTTCAGTACTAATTTATGTTTTCCTTTAAAATAAAATTACTTTTTAAATTATTGCTATGTTTTTATTGAATGAAACTTAGAATTATTGCCAGCTATCTGAGAATTAAATCTTGTTAAGAAATTAAAAATATTCTACTGATCACACACAATATCATTCGATGCAGAACAGCTGACTATTTACTAAGAATACTATTGTTTGCGAAAAATGGAGATAAGTTGTTAATTTTTTTTATAGTTTCTTATTTATTCGAGTAATGAAAAGTAAATGCGCATGTGTGCACAGCGAAAAAATACAACAGATTGTTTTGTCTTTTAAATGAACAAAACACTAAAGACATACAATTTTATTTTGACATTCAATGTTATTCTTGTGCGCTAACTTAAAGAAAGTTACCCTTTTGGTTTAAAATGTTGTTTATATTATTTCTCAACTTTTTCACTGTTCAAAAAATATTGCTATATCTGAAAAATGTTCGATATGCCTTGTTTTGTTAAACAACTACTAAAGTAAAAAATTGTAAAAAGATTCGAGAAACGTGCTATTTTTAGAATCATCATCTCAAAAATTGTTCTTTTCCTCCATTTGACTTTTTTCTACTTAAATAGCTTATATAATATAATAGTTTTAACACACGTTTTGAAGAAATTATGAATTCAAATTTCTCCTAATATTTCGTAATAAAAAAACAAGAATATTAATGATTCATTTATAATTGTTTCATTGAACCGAAGTAGTTAATTATTTTCGTAATAATCGGCCTTAAAACTATTTAACTTAGATTCTTTGGACAAGAGGTCACTTCATGCATGTCTTTCGACATTGAAATTTCAAACACAAAAATACAAGAATGCGTAAGCTGGTTTTAACTAACAAAAGTAAGGACAAAATCGTTGGCAAAAGAAGTTATCTCATGAAAATAGCGTCAGAGTTAAAAAAGTATTGCAAAAACTGTAACAATTGTTATTCTTGTTTAATTAAGGGTATTATAAACCTAATTTTCTTTCAATTTTTTTAAAATATATTTTTTAAAGAATTAACGAAAGGAGCGTGTAAATAACATCAACTCTTTTAACTGCAAACTAAGTTTATTTAATATCATTTGCAAATCTTATGAAGAGCAAACTATTGACTTGCTCCTTAAATTAAAGTTTTATTTTAATCGTAGTTGAAGGAGTACTGATAGCGAATTGACAAACCATACCGTAGATTATAAACGTGGCGATTGCAGGTGGAATTGGCGATGGATTGCGCGTAAATGTGGTGGGAGAACGAAATTACATTAACCTTAACAGTGTAATTCGATATTATTTTTCTCCTCCCCTCCTTGACTAGCCATGATGAATAAAAATAACTCATTATTTCTTTTTAGAAGAGAATTAAAAAAGAAAATAACCTTTTTACCGTCGGGATCACTTTACAAATACACTGTATTCATATTTTATTAAACTCTATAATTTATATTTTATAAAACTATCTAGTTTTTTGACATAACAGATTCAATTTTTTAATTTTTTTACAAGAATTGTGTTTGCGAAGAAATAAGAATAATATATTAATGAACCAAACACAAAAAAATAACGTAACATTTTAATACTATTTTTTATTGAAACGCTATTTTGAAGAATTAATTCTATTTAACTTTTATTGTTAGAAAACATAACCTGTTTTACTTTAGTGATATTTTCTATTAAATCAATATTCTCTATAAAAGAATAATGTAAGCTTTTTTATTAAGATTATTTCTTTTAGAAATTAACAAAGACATATTATTTACAAGAAAAAAAAATAGAGTATTCAAAAATGGTTCACGCTTTAAAGTAATAGTTTCTTGTAAACGAAATAATCAGTATTTTTAAAATAAAGTTTGAAAGCGTTTGTTTCATTACTAGAAGCATTCATTATAAAAAAAAAAATATATTAAATTACTTTTTTTGCATAATTTTATTAAATAACTTTTTTTTGCAATGAGATGAAAAATTGATTCTTTGTGAAAAATTGATTCAATTCCTTAATATATATAAAAGTCGGTAAATACTTCATTCATTATGGAGGTCATAGATAACTTGATACTTTTTCAATATAAAAATAATAAATGCAATTAATAGAAAATGCACAATTTTAAAAATATATTCTATTTGCATATATTGCGTACAGGTTATTCTGCAACTATATTACGTAACATAAATTTATAGATTCCTAAATACTGTTATATGAGTTTGGTAATTAAAAATATAATTAAAAAATAACATAATTAAAAAATAACATAATTAAAAAAATAACATGATTAAAAATATTTCAACCTTCAATTAAAAACTTCCTGTTGTCAAATATTAATAATAATTAAAAATTTTAACAACTTTTTTGCGCACAAATTTTTAATTCTCGGAACTTAATACTATCCTTCATATGAAAATTTCAGAAAATGTATAAAAGAAAAACTATATTTTAAAATTGAGACATTGGCAACAACAGAGGTTAGATGTATGTGCTGAGTATTAATTATATGTTATAAAATTCACATTTAAGACTTAGATCAATTTATTATCAGGTCATAAGAGTGTTTTTTAATAAATAAATGTAGTGATTGTTTGATTTACAATTGTAAGTCCTGAGTGTTTAATGCTAAGTTACACATTTCTCTAGAAATAATATTTGAAATATGCAAAGCAGGGCGACATTCATTTCAACTTGAAAATCATCAACTTAACTTTCAATAACTGTAGATAAATAAAAAACAAAAGTTTGATAAAAACTTTAAATGAAATACTTATAGAAAAATTCTTTCTAAATAATATTTAAATTCCTTACAAAATCACTTCGCCTGAGTGATTTTGTAAGGAATTTTAAACTTTATAATTTTACAAGTTAGGTGAAAAGTAAATATCTTACAATAGTGGTAGGGAATTAAGGAAATTCTAAATCTAATGTTTGAGTCCTAGAACGTAAACATCTGATCATTAGATCAAAAGTTAGTTTTAGATTTTTCGTTTATTGCTCACTGTACACTAAAACGTGATTTTTTTTTCTTTTGAAATTTTGATTTTAATGCCCTTACATCAACCTCCTTCGAGTTATGCTTACTTTATAAATTTAATCTCAACTTTATTTTTCTCCTCACTTTTAAATTGTAAAAGACTTTTTCTCCATTTGTAAATTATGAAAAAAGTTATTAATCTGATTCGTAAACAATTAATTTATTAAAATTGGACATTCTCAATTAATTCCTTTTAATAGTCATTTATATTATTAATAATAATTATTTGCACAAAATTATAATAAAGGAAAGTTTGATTAGAAATTCATAAGTTCTTGCTGCAATAATTAGGGAATTTCTATTGACAAATTCAAGTAATTTTTTTTTCCGGAGCAAAATGCATTTTTATTTAAAATGGAACAGTACTGACTTAATATTTCTACGATAAAACACTATCTAATCGCTAACACCAATGACAGGAAAAAAATTTCATTTTGTTTTCTTTTCCACAAAAAGTTTAAAACTTAAAATGTTGTTCTTTCATTATAAAGCAATCGCATAATATTCTAGTATCATGTAAAACTGTATGACGAAGTTACTTATCTACCGTTTTACAATTATAAAATGAAATTAATATTGAATTCTCCGTACATTTTAAAATGTAACACTCAATGAATTTTACGATTACTTTTATAAAACTGTGTATAATGAACATTTCAACTAAAATAGTTAGTACAAAATAGCTGCTAAAAATTCTCTTAAACATTTATAAATATTATACATTTATAAATTTCAGCTTTTTGTATTATTGCTAAATAATCTCTACGTCGAAAAATATTTAAGGAATTCCAAAATAACTGAAAATTAAATAAAATTTTAAAAAAATTGTAAATGGTTATCGAGCAGAACCATTAAGTTTAATTAATAAATATAGAATTAGTAACAAAGTCACTGCTGAACAATAATTTTTTTTTAATCTTTTAAGTAAACAAACTTTATTGTAATAATCATTTCATTATTAAGGATTAGAGGTTATTGCGAAATTATTAATTTTAAATGGTGGATGAGTAGGTAAAGAAGTTCACTACTCGAAATACATTTAATGAAAGTTATGAAAATTCAAAAGGGGCTATGGAGGTAATAATATAAAAAAAATTTTATCATAGTTTTATTATGACCTTCTAAAAAACGCTAATAAACGCAATTATGTTAACAAATACAAACGATTATGTCGGAGCTATAACAAAAAAATACGCTTTATATTTCATTTAATGCAGAAGAATCTAATGAAGATCCGCTTAATTGAAACTCTGAAATGTCACACCCATATATAACTTGGTGAACGATAGATACGTGATACCAAAAAAAAAAAAAAACTTAAGCACACAGCTGTTTGGCGGTTTGCGAGAACGTTCCTTTAACGCCAATTGAAAGTTTCGCCAACCCTTTTATAATCTACGGTATGTTTTAGCAATTCGCGTACGGCGAAACCTAGTTAAAGGAGGTATGTGACATTCGGAAAAAAAGTCGTGTGATAAAGATAGTTTTAAACAGAACGAATTAGTTCTCTTGGTTAAAATGCTGACAATATCATTATAGCACCTTGGTTAACTAGTGCTATGAAAGAAGGTTCTGAACTTAAAACATGGATATTAATATATTTTCTTATTTACATACCTCCTTGAACTCCGCACCGTTTTAATATTCTGTAAAGATTAAAATGAAATAATGTCGAATCAAAAAAGAGATTCCAAATTAAATATTTTATTTTCCTTAATATAAAATATCTGCTACATTTTAGAATATCAAATTCATGACTTTTCATGTATAATTCCAAGAACTTTTTATGACTTAACGAAGTTACTATTTTTTCAGACAAAAACAGAATGGTAAATTTAAAAAGCATTATAATAACAATTATTAAAATGATAGATATAACCAAAACTGTTATTCTCTGCATCTTCATATTTATTGATTTTAAATTTAAAAAACAGAGTAAAGAAAGAGTTGAAGCAATAAAATAGCTGAAAAAATAATAACTGAGCAAATATTTTTTTCTTCTTTTTTTCTGCAGAGTTATATTCTAAAGATACTTTTCTTGTTCATCAGAAAGGAAAGAAATACTCATGATTTTTCTGTTCTCATTTCGGAATTAAATTTTTTTTCCAATGACTGACTTGCTTCATCTAGAATTTTAAATTGATAAAAGAAAAAAAAGATGAATAATAATAATTCTGAAATCACATAAGTTTAAAAGATACTTCGCTCTAGAAATGATGATTTTTCTTTCATTTTTCGAAAGAACAGCATAATTTTTAAAGAAAATGATAAAAACATTTTATATTTTAATAAAATATGACTCAGGGAGGAATTTTATTACAAATTCAGATATTTGGAACACCATGAAATAGGGGAGGGATTCCATTTTAAAAATAAAATTTTTCGGTGACCTAAATCCATGACTTTCCATGATTTTTTTGAAAAAATAGTTAAATTTTCATTTGCTCATCATTAATCACTAATAATTAAATATCATTAACATATCATTATAATTTTGTTCAATTCCGAAATTCATGACTTTCCATGTTTTTTCATGACATCACAGGTGCGCGGATACCCTGTCAATATTTTGTCATGAGGCCTTGGCGGCGGACGACTTCTGTCATTCGATTCGGCATGCTGTTTATAAGGATGGTGGCAAATTGTCGATCGTCTTTCAACTCCACCCTAGCTTCCAGGACTTTGCTCCACAATTGATCACATGATGGAGTGCTGGAGAGAAGTAGCTTTTTTTTAAAAACTCAGATCATACATTTTCAATGGGATTCAAGTCCGGAGAATTACTTGCCCATGCCATGGTTTCAAATGCCTGCTGGTTTAACCTGTTTTTAGCTATCTTGCTACAATGTATCCCAGAGTTATCTTGCTGGAAAACAAAGCAGCCATCGTAAAAATGATTATCCAAGACATCTGAAATCATAATATGCTCAAGTAAATCACGATAACGAGCTGCATCCAGACGATCGTCGATCCGATGAAGAGCTCCAAGTCCTGATGAGGAGAGACAGCCCCACAATCGAAACACGGCAACTTCGGCGTATATTCTGGAAATATAAGGGGTCATTACGCATTCCAGCAGGTCGCCAAACCCTTACACAACCAGAATAATCCGATTGAATACAGTTTTCGTCCGTGAAAAGGACTCTACCCCAATCATGTATGGTCCAGTTTAAATGTGCGTTGGCAAAAGCTAACCTTCCTCTTTTTTGCTCATCAGTGAGAAAAGGCTTCTTCTTAGCTATTCTACTCGAAAGGCCTGAGTCATGAAGCCTGTTTCTCACTGTCTGAGATATCACCTAAAATATGAAGAAAAAGAAGCTTTTAAACAATTTAATATGCATAGCATAGTTGAAAATTAATAAAATAAGCCGAATTATGGTTTTCTTTTAAAGGGACAGAACTGCTTTAAAAGTCAAAATGGCTATAGGGAAATTGATTGCTTTCTTAATGATTTTTGTTATTTTTATTCAGATTTGAAAAACGCGATGGGATATATTGATACAATTTATATAAATAAATGTCTTCTCCAGAATTTACTAAGTATATATTAACATTGAAAATATAATTTTTTTATAAAAAAAATCACTTTTCCATTAGCATTTTCCCTTAAATAATTTTGTTAAGGCTACCAAACTGAATAGATGATTAATTATTAACTGTATCTAAATATAATTAGAGATTTTCAAAAAACATAACTGGTTTAAACTAGGTCCAATTCTCGAAATCCCTTTAACTCTTCAACAAAGCCTCTGGGGAACACCAATTTGGAACCACTTTTGCTTATGATTTCAATATTTTGCTTAACATATTTATCTAACAAGTTAGGATTTCCAAAAACAACAAATGAAAAAATTAGTTTCAACTGTTTCCCAACCTCTATTTATCTAATGTTATAAGAAATCATAAATTTTAAAATTCGACCGCTCAGAGCATTTAATTGTGTGTATATAAATATATTTGCTAACACATAAGTTTCATAATTACTTTAGCTTAAAAAAATTCTATACTTACTGGTAATCGCATATCGTCCCGAATCATCTTAGCTGTTACTCTTGGGTTTGTTTCTGCATATGTGACAATGCAGTCGTCCTCCGCACTAGTAGATATGTTGGGCCGACCACTGCCTACTTTCCTAGAAACGTCTCCTGCTCTTGACCTAAATTTTTTACGAATATTTTATTTAAATATGAATAAAAGAAATTGTTTATATTCATGCTTATGGATTTTCTTAACGAAGTAGACTGATCTATATATATATTAATGTTTAAAAATAAATATTAAAGGAAGTTACTCTTATCCTTTTCAGACAAATTTTTATATTCGATACGATTATGTGAACTGTTAACTCTTGAAATGTAAAGCATGATTCAAAATAATTACAATTTCCGTTATTAAATGTAAACTATTGAAAAATTTAATTGACTCTTATATTAGTAGGTAGCTAATTTCGTTAAAAATTCTAATTTACTTGTTATTTTACAAATGTTACAAAGCATGTGTATTTTTTTAAATGATTATTTATGTAATTCTTTCATTGGTCATCAGTTTTTCCATGATGAAGCAAAAACCCTTTCCATAGTAAGCACACGAAAACTAAATCCTTATGAATTATTATCTTTTTACTTTTTTAAAGAAATTCTCGAACCTTGCTATTTAAATTCTATTCTTCGCTGCAATATGTGTTAGTAAAAATATTGACTGAGTCAAAATAAAACTGAGTCAAAATATTGAAATTTTTTAAATTTTTTACAAGTAACATACATCAGATAGTTAAAGAAAGGAACTTTTTTAAAGAATTGAAATAATTTTTTCAAAGAGCACATATCTCTAACAATACTTCGGCGAATTGCAAAAAAATAATTTAGCTTAATTTATGAGTCCTCCACATACCAAAGCGTAATTTAAAATTCGATGTTAAAATTGATGAGTTTGATAAGACTGATAGGAAAAGATAAATAAAAGTTTGCTACACTACACTAAATAATTTATTTATATTGAATAATCAAAACATAAATTTACAAGACATTTATTTGTTTCATATAATTTTTAAAATTTAAAATGAGAAGTTTTATGGCATTTAGCAAATTTATGTTTTACAATATTTGAAAAGTTAAATCCCATGGGAAATTTAAACATTTTGATTATATTTAAAGTTTTCTATTAATTAAGCCACAGATTATTTAACCAATGAATGTTAATCATTGACTTATGATCGAGAAGTTGAATCGTTAATTTAACACAGTAAAAATTAAACCATATACGTTATTGATCACATACGAATTTGTTTCAGATAATTTATTTTACTCTGCATTTATACCTTATAAAAGGCTGTGGAAAGAATATTTCCTACTAAGAGGATTAATTTTTAAATATTTCTCTAAGATATTTTTTCTATTATTTCTGCAACCATTGTCTAATAATTTCATAAATTAAAAAAACGAAATACCAATGAAGGGATTTGTTTTCATAAATGCTGGAAATAGTTAAGGATAGTGAAGGTCAAGAAGGGAGGCCGAAACTCGAGAAATATTTTGTCCTCTACAATAAATACTCTAATTCATCACTTTTCATTGAGTTTATTTCAAGTTACAAACATAATTTATAAATTTGGTTAGTTATAAGCTAGGAATGATCAATTTTTTTTCTATAAATACGATTTTACAACCCATCAAAGGTCTTAAAAATCAAATTAGTTTCAAGCAAACTATAAAAAATAAAAGGCTCCATGAACTTTTTTTCACAAAAAAAAAATCTCAATTTCAAGTATAGTTTAACATAAAGTGACTAAATAAAATGGTCCTTTAAAGAGTTAATAATGCAAAAAGTTCTGAGAAACTAATTTTTTTACTTCAATGGTCCGGATAAATCCGGATATAAAGCTAAAATTAGATTACAACTTTGCTGCCACTTAAGAAATAAGGAATTTATTTTAAATTATATGCCTTTCAATTATGAACTTTTAACTTAAAGATATATTTTATTTACCTCAAGCACCATCTTCTAGCTCTAGAATAAGATATACTCAATGCCCTACTAATTTCTCTGATGGATTTTCCATCTTCATGAAGCGCAATTATTTTGCCTTTGAGAATATCGGAGCAGTGAGACATAATTTAACAATGAAAATTAATAAAAATCTTATTAAAATCTACAAATCTCAAATATTCTATAACTTCAAATTTCAACAAAAAACTCCAATTAAAATTTAATAATGTTGTAAAAGGTTATTGTTAAAACACGATACTTGACTATAATACAACTCTATTTTAGGAAAAGATAGAAAACAGCGTTAAAAAACTTAACAACTTTTTTATTTTTAAATATAGCAACGCAAAACAAAAAAGAACATTATACCAAAGAACAAAAAAACAGAAACAACATCAGTGGCGTAACTAGATCACCCATCGTAACTATATTAAAACTAGATCACTATTTAATTTATTATCGTTTTCAAAGAAATGATCTAGCTCCTTGCTTTTAATTTATGATCTAGTTCCTCGCTTTCAACAGTTATAGCTATTTTAAAAAAGTATTTAATATGAAGCTTATTCCTAACTGAAGTAATAAAATTCTATATAAAATCATTGAGGTAATCGTATATTATTGTAGATATATTTACTAAAAAATTTCTTTGTTAATTTATATAATTTTTCCACGTGCAAATCCATTTCGGGCAAAACCGTGGCTAAAATTATGAGCGAAACAGGCAATTCATGTTTCTTTCTCGCTTCTGGTTTATATTTTTTTCTTAAATAAATATTAATTTTTCAAAATTATTATTTGTCAACTTCTTTAAATTATCCAGAATAATAATACCTTGCGCACATCCATTTTCGGGCCCATCCTTGGTAACTAACAAATCAAACGTACTTCAGTAATGCAGTAAGAACACACTTTAATACAAAACCCCTCTATTTACGCTTTTACCTCCATTTGCGCTTTTGTTTTCATATTTTTTTAATCTGGAAATCTTGTTTCGAAACTTTTTAAAGGATTCTTGAAAAATTTCCCGTTCATGTAAGTTCATTCAGAATTCGCTGCTCGCTTTATAGATTTCGTTTCGTGCTTTATTCTGTTTTTTCTTTATATTTAATTTTCTGTTTTTGCGTGATATTTTTACTTATTGTGTTCTATTTTATTTGTTGCAATAATTTTTAAAAAAATTTTGAGAGCTTCTCATGCCATTGTATTGATATATTTTTTCGGCTATATTGATACAATATTAGAAAGCACTCTTTTTTGCGGATATAATCGTGTGAGCTTATGAAAAGATTATATCTTTTATTTTCTGGATATTTTCAGAAATTTTTTTCCTTTTTTTTTCGGAATTTTTTTTCCTGTTTCTTGTCATTTTATTTTTATTATTATTTTCTTCCCCCCCTTTTTTTTATTGTTCTGTAATTTTTCCCATGTTTTCTCTACATTTTAAACTTATTTTATGAGTTCAATTTACTTGCAGCTTATACGCAATAAATAAAACTTATTGTTTTTCATAATTTTCTTCCAGTTTTTTTTTTCTTTTGTATTTATTTATTATGATTGATATATATAGATATATCAAAATGCTATATAACATTTACTAAGTTTTACAATTTTATCGAAAATAAGTACCGTGAATTCTATAAAATCTTGTGATTACGCATCAGAGCATCAGAATAGCTATCTTTTTTCAGGCCCTCCTTTGCTTAATCATTTTTTTTTCTTTCCCTTAGCTAAGAGACTCGAAGTGAGGTGTAAAAGCAATTAACTCTACAACTCTTCATAAATTTATAATAACTTATGAAAATTTGGTTTTAGTTCAAAACTGTCATACAAATGACGTTAAAACAGCTTTAAAAAAATAAATAACGTCAGATAAAAAGTTTAACGTCAAGATTTTTAAATCTTGGAGAATCAAAAATATTTTATTAATTGATTTACATTTCCTTTTCAAAGCAGATTAAAAAAACAATCTGTTTTCTTTGATCAGTAATTAACCCGTAAAATTCGTATGGTTGCTTAGCAACGAGATGCACAATGTTTTCGCCTCTTGTCATTCATTCAGTTTCTTTATGGTTGTTATCAGTTATTTCCCCTTTTATGGCGAGGTAATTTGGCATATTTTGAAACCTTCGCCAGATATATAAATCCTTATTGCGACCCAATTTACGATCCATTTTTTTCGAAATTTTGTCTACCCCCCCCCCTAATTCAATTGTCTAGATTCCAAATATGTAAAAAAAAATATATACATGTTTATTCAGAGAAAGTACGTTTTTGTGTCTGATTTCATAACTTAATTAATAATTAGCATTAATTAATTAGTATATTTGAGGTCACCCAAAGGAACCATTAAGATAGGCACTTAGTTCGTGAAAATTCGATCGTTAGAACGAAAGTTATTCAAGGTGATTCGTTTTTTTTTTTTTTTTCTTTTTTTTTNTTTTTTTTTTTTTTTTTTTTTTTTTTTTTTTTTTTGCGGACTGTACAGTACCGTACGTACGTACTTTTTCTGAATAAACATACATTTTTTTTTTACATATTTGGATTCTTAACCTTCAAAATATAGGGGGTAGCTGCAATCGGGGAAATATGGTCCCCATAGTTTGGTCAGGAGAGCGATCCAAAGTTCGTACCCCTTAATGTTAATTTCACTTTTTACATTTTAGTCATATTTTCAAAACTAATAAAGCAATTTAAAGAAAATTGCACCCACTCTTAAAACTCATTTACCAAAAGATAATTTCAAAAAAAAAATAATTTTTAATCATTATTAATTTTTTTTTTATTTAATTAAATTGAGGACGAAACAATTTTGAATTATAAGGTATGAATTTTTTTATACTATATTAATCTACATATTTTTCAGTTAAAAATCTAAAGTTTCAACTGTTTTTATTTATTAGAAGCTGAGAAAAATTAAAATTAATAATTTTTAAAAAAATAATTTGGCGACAATAAAGAAATGATTAAATGGGGCGATTAATATTAAAATGTGATAAACTTGCGAGGAACTTGACTTCGCGCGCGTAGTGCAAAATTTCATTCATATTTTTCTCGCTAATAATCGTTTGCTAATCTTTTTATTTTTATTTCTTTCTAACTATAAAATACAATGTTTCCTTTTTAGTCGCTTAATAATTTAATTAAAATTTAGTAAAGAAATTTGAGTAAAACATTTTGAATAAAAAACACTTTATTCAAGGAATATCTAATTTTATAAAATAGGATATAATATGATTTTCTGATAGAATATGATTATACACCAGATTCTGCTTATTTAATGTGATTATTTTTTATTTTTTGATTTTGTTTTTCAATAACTGATACAATTTCAAAAATATACATACGTATGCATAGATTAGGAATAGTATATTTATCAATTTCTTGAATATATATTTTATAAATATTAATAAAAATACGTAGTCAACATTTTTAAGCATCTCTCACAACATCGCAAATTTCTCAACATCTTATAGGGTAAATTAACGAATGAAGGAACACTTAAGGTTAGCTTGCCTTTAAGAAAAAATCATAAAAATGTCAAAATTTGTAATTTTAGCTAAATGATGGAGTCGACATATTTGTTATTAAATACAAATTACGTAAAAAAATTTAGATAACTTACATAATATTGTTTTAAAATAATAAGTGGTAAGATAAGCAAGTGAAAGAACAGTTCTTACCAGTGAATAAACACTAAATATTCCAGTGAATTAACACTTAATTTAGAGAATGTTTGATGCTCGTAAGGAATCCATCGACCACACAAATGTCTAAAAACAAGACTTTTCTTGGAATTACAACATATAACCACAGCTAACGTGGAAAATGTTACTTTTTTTTCAGTCATGGAATGGTAAGTAAAATATGTTTGAATACATAATTTAAAAAAAAAATTTTTTTTTCACTTTTTTTCTCGCAGTTTATTAGTCCGTTCTAAATTATGAATGTTTATCATTGCGTAATCCGATGATGTTTTTATTATTATTATAATTAGATCACTTTTTTGTTTACTCTTTTCCCCATATTTTTTAAGTTATTTTTTTAATCTTTTTAAGTATTTTTTTTCTCTTCGTCATAATTTCTGCTTTAACTTTTTTTTCAGCTCTTTCAATCTCTTTAAATTTTCGTTCTTTTTCTGAAGTTAATGCAAGAGTAATTTTTTTCCTTTGATTTAACCTTCCTCTTTTTTCCAAATTTTTGGCCAATATAAAAGTATCTTCGAAATTTCTTTTGATTTTCCAGTACCATTTCTAGAATTCCTCACTGGATAAAAAATGAGAAAAATAAGTTTCAAAGTTTAAGTAAAATCCATCTCTCATTGACTTATATCTAGTGGGTCTTCAGCAGTACTTACCATTTACTTATGGAACCAATGGTTTTTGCAACTAACAATGCCTCAAGAGGACTTATATCAAAATCAGTTTTCAAGATACTTTCATTATCAATGTTAGTTGTGCCAGCTTCAGTGCCAAAATTTGATTAACGAAATGTTCTTTTAGAAATAAATTCTTCAATATTGAGAAAAATACGGGCTATTGGATATTTGGGAAATTAAACTTTTCTGCCGTCAATGTTCCTTTAAAAATTTGCAACATAACTTGTGAGATTTCCTTCTCAAGCTTCTGAAGAAATAATGCATCATTACTCTTGAAGCATGTACTTTGTTGATAAGTTGCTTTGCTCATTAACTCTTGGTGTCTGTTTTGCATGCATTTGTTAAAGTCAACGTTTTTTACATCGAATGGAAAAATATCGCATTTCATAAAAGCATTTTAACTTCATCAATTGATGCATCAAAATCTTATTTAAAAATGGATGTAAAATTTTCTCGACATATTGCTTTACAATTCTTTTAAGATCTAACGGGAGATTTCCCTGAATTAGGTAGAAAACTAAACCAGAAAATTTGTTTTGATGAACATAACTTGCTCAGTTTCAAATTGATATGAGATTTATACCTATCCAAAACAAGCAAAATCGGGAATTTGATAGCATTTTTAATTAGCCATGGGTAGAAACATTTGCAATATATTTGTAAAATGCTGCTGCGGTCATTGTTTCATTTCATGAATCGCTTTTTCCAATGAAATATATAGCAGGGACTGATTGTGTAATATCTCAAAGAATTCTTCAGTAAGGAAAAACTACCAATGGAGATACTTTTTCTTTCCTAGGTTCTTAAAAATATAAATCTTATAATTTTTAGGGCCAAGGATTTTTCCCGTTTTAGGGCAGTATTCAACTCTTGTTTCGTTCGCATTGCAAATGCAATCACTTTATAAAAGGATGCCAGGGCTACTTCCCTCCTAAAGATTCGTCTGAAGTTCTTAAAACCAGTATTTCGAATATTATTCTCTAAGGGAAGTTTTGCCTTTTGAAATTATCTTCGCATTGCACTGAGTCATCGGTGGATGTCGCCTTAAAGAAAACTTCTCCCATTTTTCACCTGGATGATTGTCTTTAAGTGGATTTTTCTTACCAGTTCCCGTCTGGACGTTAAAGACCGCAATAAGATAATAACTTAGCTAATTATTAGCACAAAGCCTGCAAAGAAATTTTCTATTCAAGCTTTTATTATTATATTTAGTCAGTAAACATAGCTTATTAAGGTGTCTAACGAATGATGCAGTAACTAATCACTAAATTTATAACGATAAATAATTAATAAATTATTATTATAATTCTCTAAATTTAACAACTAAATTTGCATTTTGAAATGAAATTGTTATAGGAACTATTCATACAACATTTAACTGAATTTTTGGTGTCCTCTATATCGCAGAACTACTAATTATCCATGTAAAATTATATTTCACACATACTGATCATTCACTGAGAAATCTATTCTCAGTGAAGAAACATGCCTGTTCCTTCACTGGTTAGATGTTGTTTCTTGTACTTTAAACATAATTTTGATGTATAATATGACTAAAAGAACAGGAAAATTAAAATTTTTCTTTTGTTTTCATTAACTTGAAAAAATCCCAATAAAGGAACACTTGTTTATTCATTGATTTTTCATCGTTTGGTAATCCAGTTAATAAGCACCCCCTAATCTCAGTACTTGCTTATGTTATGATGCTTGAAATAAATAAAACGTAACTTCAATAACCATATTTTGAATTCTCTTTTTCACAATGAGAAAAAAAGCATTATTATATGCAATTAATTGTACTTTAAACGGATAACTACCACCACTGATCTTATAATTTTGTCAAGGAAACAAGGGGTTGAACAGATACTAACAAATTCAAAACTTTTTCCAGAGAAGACTCTAAGACCAGGTAACTCAATGCATTGTTAGATGACTTCCTATTGTTAGGAAGTAAGCTACTGCTATCAATCAATCTAAATTAAAACGCTTAAAATCTTATTTTTAAAAAATATCTGTGAAATGTTCCTTCACTGGGGCGTGTTCCATCACTGGTTGGTTTACCCTATATCGTCTTAATCTTAAAAGAAATTTCAAGAAGTGTTTCGCAGAACTATTTTACCAATTATTTAAGTAAATTTTGACATTTTTAAGAATCCTATTCTTTACCCTTTTACGTTTATTATTTCTTCATTAATATACTAATCAATTTTTTCAGTTCTTTAATTTAGGTTTTCTTTAAAGTAAAGTTCCTTTCTAAATTATAGTCAAGTTTTCTTAAAAAGAATTATTGTCTGCTAGCTAAGAATAAAACCTTCGTAAGAAATTAAAAACAATCCGCTGTTTAAAATTATTTAATGCAAAACAGCTGATTATTTGCTAAGCATACTATTTTCTTTGAAAAAAGAGTATAAATTATTGATTGTTTCTTTTTTTTTTGTTTTTTTGTTTTTTTCTCGTGACTTCAACATAGATTATCTAAAATAGTTTTTATGTTTTATAAGTCACTACAAGGAGTATAAAGATACAGAACATAAAAAGCTGTCGAATACGTTGCCAAATTTTTAAGCGTCAGTATCTTAAATGTCGTCCTAACATCTCAGTTGTGAAATAAAATTTTTAATTGTCCAACCACGTGTGATTCACTAATTATTTCATTATATCTTTTACTCTTTCTTTATGATACCAAGTAGATTTTTTTCCTGACAATATACTAAACTATTTTGTTTAATTTTTTACTTTAGTACGATTCCAAAGATATTATTGTAGTATAATTTGTTATCAGGAAAATGCCTTATTTTGTTAAGCAGGAAATACTAAAAATTGAAATTTGTAAGAAGATTCCGATGCCGTGCCAATTTTAGAGTCATCTGATTTTGAAAAAATGCTATAAAAAACACGCAATTTCCGAACTCATTTTAATAAAAAAAAAAATAAAATAAAAAAAAAAAAAAAAAAAAAAAAAAAAAAAACGGGGAAAAGAAAACATAAAGTGCACTATTTNATACTTTTTACAGAAACTGTGAAAACTAATTTTTCCTATATTTCGTCAAAAGAGGATAAGAATGATATCGCTCCAAGGCCTACTCAATAATTTCGCTATTTCCAGAATGAAATCTGCTTGATCGAACATATTATTTCTAGAAAATCAAAACGAGGAAAAAATTAGTTCTTATTATTTATCTTTTTTATTATTCCATTTATTTAATGATAGCGGTATTAAGGTTAAGAACATGCGATGGAAGCCCCGTTTACTATTATACCATAAATGCATTAAATCAAGTAGCTTGAATAATTTATTTTAAGCAAATTATTCAATAATTTTAAGCAAATAAGCGAGTAAAAATAAACTCGATCAAAATACTCCGAAAGTATACCCTAAAATATATGTAGAATGAACTTTGGCATCGATATATAAAAAGTACCTTTTCAAAACTTATTTTAATATCAAGAGAAATAATTTAATATGTTGTGTAACTAAATGGATAATCCCAAGAAACTGAATCGAAAATATAAAAACTTCATTGATTTAAAAAAATAATAGATGATAATGAAAATAGACATGTTTTGAGCGTCCAATAATGAATGTCACAAGTTATTCAAGCCTGACAAGTCTTGAGAATGGGCGATATATTTAAACGCTCGAAGCATGTCGACTTTTACTTCCCTCTTCATATGTTTTGAAGACAGTTTAGCTTTTATCGTGAATTATACTGTTTTACATTTGGGTCTTGATCATTATTTTGATAAGGATTTTACACTCGTTAAAGTAAACATATGCATTTCAATATTTTAACAGAATTCATGTTGTCTTTAGAAACGTAAGAGCATCAATATTGTAAAAGTTATATTTAACTTAAAAATTAAAATTTTGAGACCGGATATTTTGAGTTAATGAAATTAAATATTTTATCTTTTAAATTTTTGGGCCTCATTTCAGTATCTTAAGGATCTTACTAGCTCTGTTTAAAAGGAGAGTATCAGATATATATATAAGAAAACATAAATATTCATAGTAGCAGAATTTGGTGGTAAATGTAGCTTATCGTAATTGAAGAATATGCTGTGCGACATTGTATGGTGAATTTGCGAACGTAAGTTTCAGAATGCATCGAAACACGAGGATACTATTTGCTAATCATCTTTATCCAAAGAAAACCAGAATGAAGCGATTTTTTAAACAATGAATCTTACAATATGCAACATATTATTTCAATATATTATTCTTAAACATGTCTGTAACATGTTAACAATGTTTTTAAAATGCCACTAAACATTCAGCAATTCCTTGAGTTATAGAAAAAAGAAATATCGTAAATTACAGAAAAACTTGTGAATGTGCATTAGAATTACTATACAATCTACATTTTATTTTTCAAGCACTTTTTTTTCCGTCAAACTTTCTTGCCTAGATGACTCGATTAACCCTTTCGCGCCAACCGTCACTAATACGTGACAGCATAAATCAGTATCAACCAGAGTAAAAAGATAAAACTGGTAATCAGCTGGTAATTCTTTAGCAGTTTACTTGTGGGCGGGGTTATGATTGTTTGATTTATTTAATTCACCATTACTTAGTTCAAAATAAACTTATTTAGTTATACTTTGAACTAACATTGATTATATATATGATTAAACTAACACCAATTAAATTCAAGTCAAAGTAAGTCTGTGAAATTAGCAACGCCTGCATTTATTTACATCCTGATTCTGATTTTGTACGAATGCTTTCATGAATCACCCGTCCCCAAGGGGTTAAAGCTGTAAAAATGATCATTCCTAAAATTTTGTATATAGCTGTAATAAGTAATGTTAATTTGAATTTAGTATGAAATCCTCGAATAAATTATGCAAAAACAGCATAATCTAAACAATATCAGATAAAAAGTTCAAGTATTTAAATTTTTGAAACTTAGAAAATCATAAATAATTTATAAATCGATTCAAATTTTCTTTTCAAACGACATTAAAAAAAAAATTTTTTTTTTGCTTTAACCACCCACGATCTATTAGTGCATCTGTCACCATAAATCAAAGGAACTAAACAATCAATCAAAGGAAATAAACAAATAACCAGTGAGTTAAACCGATAGGGCCGACTACTTCACTTCACTTTACTTTACCCCCTTCACTTCTTCTCGTATGCAAATTATATTTATAAATTTGCATGATAAACTTTGAATGGAATCACGAACTGTAAGTTGAAGTTAAAGTCTTCGAAGTAAATGGTATAAATATTGCGAGGATCAAGAGCGTACATGTACTGCGTTGTCTGCAGTGGTCCCGCTACGTTCTCAACGTAGAAAAAACATCTACTTTCTTTGGACTTCATATTATAGGTAAGTTATATTTTAAATTTCTTTTTAAGAAGCTAATTTCTCTTTTCAACTATTTTTAAGTAGCACGTAATATTGTTTAACATAAATAAAGTAATATTAGAAATTTAAATTAAATTTTAAGGAAATAGTATATTTTGTAAAATATTCTCATCTTTCTAAACGATAGACTCTCACAATAATAAATGTAAAACTCATATCTTGTATTACTTTAATTTCCAAGTAAAAGGTTTTATGATTTTAAGTTTTACTATCCTACTGCTTCTCAGTGTATGTATAGACATGCAAAATACATAGTGTTACTTTAAATTATAACTTGACTGACGAGTAAATGTAGCCTGTGCGCAATATTTACAAAATTTTCACGATGTTTGTAACGAAATTGTGGACCCAATATTTCCATGGCTCTCTAATCACAGTGGGCTTTCGTAATGCTTCACTTTTAATATTTCACTTTAAGTAAATAATAGTAATATTAAAATAAGTATAATATTTAAATAATTTTAAATTTAAATGATCTATCTCTCATATTGATTAAAAAAATACTCGTACTTCAATGAAACTTTTGTCTGTAAATATTTATGTAGATATCAACTGTGAAAGGCTTTAAAGGTTATTTTAAATCTCCTCCTAGGAGTTTGAAGAGTGTTCAAAATAACTTTAGAATGTCTGTAAAATCTTTATTACAAGTACTCGAAGAAAACGATTTTGTTGGAAGGAAAATTTTATTTTTAAAATTAATAGTACATGCTAAATGCATACGGCGTAAATAATTTTAACTAAATTATTTTTGCCTTGCAGTCCGGATACTCAGTGGTTTCTAAAATTACCGGACAATGATATCATAGATCCCCACTTACAGTCATTTTTAGAAAATGAGAACCTAGAGTTATATGGGATGGAGTTAGATTTCCTTGAACGAGAAGAATTTTCCTTTCAAACTGAAGGTGGATCAATTAATAGGCCTTCAACCTCAAATCAAAACGTAAGAACTAAAATTTTGCATTAAACTTAACATATCTTAAGAAAATAAAAAATATTCTACATATTCTATTGGATATATTCGATTCAATATGTTCGATTTAACTATATATATATATATATANATATATATATTAGTATACTAAATCATTAATATTATGCACACAGAAGTTATATTTTTTGATACTTTAAGTAACTGTAGGTGAAGCAACTAAGAGTAGAAGGCCACTCAGAACAGCAGCAGTTTAAAATTTAACAATATAATGTAATAATATAATAATAATTTACTATGTAATAATATAATAATATAATGTAGTAATTATATAAAATGTTAAAAAGAGTTCCTATGTTTTTTGCAGCATCTCTATGTCATATAGCTAAGTCGCATTTCAGCAATAATATTTTAAATATTATGAATTTTCTTAAAAAGGTCCGACGATTTGAAAAAGCAATTAATAAATTCACCGTTTATTAATTTGTTTTTCGTTCATTGATTTTTCATTATTAAATGTATTTTAGAGTTCTCATTAAGTAGTAAATTTCGCTACAAAGTTCAGCAGCAATTGAAACGTCAAATTGAGAAAAATAAAAAATAATTTTTTTTATTGTGCCGAAAATTAGAGAATTTAAACAAAATATTAAAAAAAACATCTGTAAATTTTATCTTTTGCCTTCATCTCACTGTTTCTGCTAATAATAGCTATTATAAAATATATTTATATATTTTTCCTTAGTTGACAGACCTATCTATTTAATTACCAAGTATCTAATTTGCGTGTTTAGTTAATCATTTATGTGCTAGCCTTATAGAGCCTTTTATCCAGAATGTTTTCAAAGGGTGCGAGTGGCCAATAGATATTTTGTTAGGTATCCAATAGCTACAGGTAGGTTTGAGTACAAGTTATTCTTTGGTAAGTACCAAATGATTTCCAGGTTTATATAAAAGCAAAAGTATGTCAACAAATCTGTGATTATTATATATGGAAAAAAGGAAACTCCATTATTTAAGAAACTAAAAATAAGTCGAATTGAAAAGTCGTTGTTCCGTTTAATCAAATATTTTTGTTAAGTACTTCGAATAAAAAACCCTATAATTTCAAGGATAAAGTCTTCAAATATGTTTTCAGTAAATTAATTATGATTTTGCTTTTGAGATTTTGGATGTCTAATTATCTAACACACGAACAATGTGGAAAGATCTACACTGACTCCTTTAGTCTTTCTATGTATACGACTCTGCCTAATCTTTCTAGTGTTAAGTGACATATAAGAAAGCAAGCTTTAGGAGCACAAAAATTTCAAATCCATTCGAAAATAATTTGCGCGGTTCAATGTTACAGTCATAAAGTAAATAATATAATATTTTAGTTTTTTTTTTCGTATTTTATTTTTTCTTCCATCGATAAAGAAAAAAGATTTTTATGGACAAACAATTCCTATGACATAACTGTTTTAATAACAAATTATAAATAAATTGCGTCTATGAAATGAACAATTCCAAAATACTGTAGGGGAAAGACGTACTTAATAATGTAAAAAAAATTATTAGCTTAGAAACTCTATAAAGGTGGAAAATTTTGACATATTTCTGGAGCTCAAAAGTGGTCGCCCATTCCTAAGACTAAACAAATGTGAATGAGGAAGATCGTTAAGATGAGCTGATGTTTAAAGGAGCGAAAAAAAATTTGGAGATATTGAAATTAAATTTACTTCCAAGGTTCTAACAATGTGCAGCAAAAAATTATGCATCAAATTTTTGATGATGAACTTATTTATTGTGTTCCTTTACCTTAATTACTAAAATGCTGAAATATAAATGCTTATATGCTAGATACTGAGTGGGGTGTTTAAATAAATCTTTGATGCAGAAACCGAAACATTTACACTGAGAAAAAAGTGTAGTCAAAACTTGAAAAATATGGTAAAATTTATCGCGCTTCTTGCTCTATGGGCTAAATGTTAGGTAACTCTATGGGCTAAATGTTAGGTAACTCTATGGGCTAAATGTTCGATCACTAAAATTTTAGATAATATTTATCGACGCTCTATGGTAATGGTGGTTTGACTTGGCATTTTGATAAAATTAACAATTAAATATGGTTTTATAATACATGATAAATTTTTTCACGATACCTTAGAGCATGGCATAAAAACAATTTTTTCGCTTAAATTTACCCGTCAGTTGTTTTTTTTTTTTTTTTTTTTTTTNTTATTTTTTTTTTTTTTTTTTTTTTTTTTTTTTTTTTTTTTTTTTTTTTTTTAACTAATAATAAAGAAGAACTATTTTTTTGTAATAAGAACTATAATTATGAAAATCAAAATTTCCGGTGAACCAATACCATGTGAATCGAAAAATCACTAAATTAAAGGTTTAATATCTCATATGGGTCATTCTCACAAAAACAGTCAATCATGTCATGATAAAATATCATGTCCCCAGTATATTTTATGTTTGTTTTACAGCTTACGAAAAAAAAAAATTCAGGGAAAGTGTCCTTCAGAATGCAAGCTAACAAAAGAATAAAAATAAATTAGGTTGATTTAAA
>NC_092204.1:101141174-101144488 GCF_043381705.1 Parasteatoda tepidariorum | reverse complement strand
TATAATTTATAGGATATATACTTTCTTTATAATGCCATTACATATTTCTATTAATATAAAAAGTTTCAGAGCTTTTTATTCACTTTACTTTTTTGGGATTTTATGAACTGAAAAATGACAGTTTTCGTGAGAATGACCCATATATTATTTTTATTAACCAGAATTGTGTTGGTTTCTTACCATATCATTATTATTATCGTTCAGTAAGGTAATTTTATTCGAATATTTTCTCCCCTTTTAAGAATTTTGATGCAAACTCAATGCTAGCTTCATTTATAGTTTTTTTAACCAACCTTAGAAAAGTCTATTCCCCTTTAATACTTTTAAGCATACTATAGAAGTCTTCCAAAATTCTGGAAGCTAACGAAGGGGCATTAATAGCCTACAAGTTATAAATCAAGAGTATAGCAGATAAATCAGCTGAAACCATATCAGGGAACTAATGACTCAAAACAATAATATTTTTGTTAGTTAATGTAGTATTCCTTTAAAATAAATTAAGATTTTTTTTTTCTAATTTTGTTAAAAATCATATTCATTTATTTTACACATGAAAAAAGAGGATTATTTGAAAAATATTGAGGGTCCAATTTATTTAACATACGTTGAAAGTATGTTTCATTAAAAAAAAATCTCTTTTTATATCAGAGTAAGTAAAATTGTGTATTCGATATTTTTCTAACGAATTTTTTCTGTATTGTGCGCAAAAAAACAAACCACTCTAAAGAATAACGTTTGATCTAATGATCAGTTCTTTACGTTCTAAGACATCAGGGTTAATGCTTCGAGGGGGTAACCTTTCTTATGCTCGCTAATTAGTGCAAGCGGTATTTTAAGTTACGAAATTAGACACAAAATTATACTTTACCTGAATAAACATACCTTTTTTTCAACGTCTTCGGATTCCTGGCCTTTAAAATATAGGTAGGAGTAATTTTACAATCAGGAAAATATGATCTTAATAATTTTGTCAAGAAGTTCGGAATCCTTAACGTTAAGTTTATTTTTTGCTTGCATAGACTTTTAAAATTAATTTTTCTGAAAATAATTCCAAGCAAAAACATTTATATTTATAATTTTTCATTATTTTTTTTAGTAATAGTGGATTCGAACTATTTTTACATTGCAAGATATACAATTTTCTAAATCATTTTAAAGAATATAATTTTACAAGACAAAATAAAAATTTTAGCAAAATGGTCGAACAGATCCTGAGAATTCTCAAATTTAAAAAATTTGTATTTTTAAAATTCAGAACTATTCGATAATTTTGCTCAAATTTTGTATCTTACCAAGTGAAATTACATTCTTTAAAATAATGTAAAAATTGTTTGTACTGAAATTCAATATATTAATATTGATTATTATTATTAAATAAATCATTAGCATGATCAATTATTATTAAATAAAAAATAGATAAATTGGTGAATATTTGCTAAAAAATTTCTTTCTTCATGGAATTACGAACAGAAAATAAATGTTATAATTGCATGCACAAATTTTTTCAATTCACTTACAAAGTTCTCGAGATATGAAGAAATATGCAAAAAGTTAAAATAACATTTAAAGGTCCTAATTTTAGTCCTCTCCAACCTTATTAACCATTGGGACATATCTATATTTGGGTGTCAGAAATGTGATTCCTTAGGGAAAAAAAGGTATGTTCATTCAAAGAAAATACTGCTATTAAATCCTAGAACGTGAAGATCCAATCATTAAATCAAAAATTAGTCAGATTGGTGATTGTTGATTAGACTGCAGTATTGAAGAAAGGTCAAAAATATGCCAGGGGAAAATATATCAGATTGACCTAATACTTAATCTGAATGTGAATTACTTAATCTGAATCACGTGAAGCTGTGGAAATTTGTTTAATTTAAGAAAATATGGTTCAAAAGTTGAGCAATATTCGATGGCGCTTTAACGATAACGATTTAATGACGGCGCTTTAACGACAAATAACGATTTCATTAATACGACTGATAAATTTGAGATGCTAATTAACAAAAGTGATATGTGCGTTGACCATTAAAAAGCAGAGAAACACAGTTCTTGTTTGTTTGTTTTTTTGCCGATTTTTTTTGCAAATAAAAATGTAATTGAAGATCGAACTCTGCTTGTAAAGCTGTATTATAATGGATAGGCAATGTTCCTGGCCTTTTTTTCATATCGTGTAATGAGACGAGATAATGGTCATCTCCTCTAATTAGCATATCTTTTAAAGCAGAAATTTTTTTATATTAATAAAGAGTACAGCACTATCTATTAGTCGGGTCTGGTTCATTTCATCGACAATCACTTCATCGACAGGCCATTTCATCGACACCACTTCATCGACAGGCCATTTAATCGACTAGGTCATTTCGTCGACAGGCCGTTTCCTCGACAGGGTTGTTTCGTCGACAAGCCAATTCGTCGACAGGGTCATTTCGTCGACAAGTCATTTCGTCGACAAGTCATTTCGTCGACAGGGTCATTTCGTCGACAAGGTCATTTCGTCGACAGGGTCATTTCGTCGACAGGGTCATTTCGTCGACAAGTGATTTCGTCGACAGGATCATTTCAACGACAGGGTCATTTCGTCGACAAGTCATCTCATCGACAAGGTCATTTCGACGACAAGTGATTTCGTCGAAAGGATCATTTCATCAACAGGGTCATTTCGTCGACAAGTGATTTCGTCGGCAAGGTCATTTCATCGACAGGGTCATTTCGTCGACAAGTGATTTCGTCGACAGGGTCATTTCGTCGACAAGTGATTTCGTCGACAGGGTCATTTCTTCGACAAGTCATTTCTTCGACAAGTCATTTCGTCGACAAGTCATTTCTTCGACAGGGTCAATTCTTCGACAAGTTACTTCGTCGACAGGGTCATTTCGTTGATAGTGTCATGCGTAATTCTGAAACTATTTTAGAGATTTAATCTAAATATTTCTATTATTAATTAGAAAAATGCACTTATTTAATTTTATACTAAAGTAAAATTCTTTATGGCGGTTTATTGTTCCAATTGCACTAAAAGAAGTTCGCTTTTTAAATTAATTAATAGGTAGTTGAGAAGCGTTTAAACGGTTGATGTATCGAAATCTACTTTTCTATATCTAAATCGTAATAGCTCGACACTTATTTTTAGGATAGGTAAGGATTGTCTTCAGAACATTACCAAGCATGATATCCGGACCGTGGTTACAGTTAATATAGTGTGACGTTAACAATCAAATTGTTTTTAATATCAAATCAAATTAATAAAATATATTTTTAGAATTAAAAGTAATAAAAATATATTACAATGAAAATTTAGACACTATTTCAAG
>NC_092204.1:101111358-101138979 GCF_043381705.1 Parasteatoda tepidariorum | reverse complement strand
ACGAAATGACCCTGTCGACGAAATGACCTGTCGATGAAATGATTTGTCGACGAAATGACCCTGTCGACGAAATGATCCTGTCAATGAAAAGACCCTGTCGAGAAAAAGGCCCTGTCAATGAAAAGACCCTGTCGACGAAATCACTTGTCGACGAAATCAATTGCCGAAGAAATGACCCTGTCGACGAAATCACTTGTCGACGAAATGACCCTGTCGACGAAATGACCCTGTCGACGAAATGAATCTGTCGACGAAATGACCCTGTCGACGAAATGACTTGTCGACGAAATGACCCTGTCGACGAAATGGCCTGTCGACGAAACAACCCTGTCGAGGAAACGGCCTGTCGACGAAATGACCTAGTCGATGAAACGGCCTGTCGATGAAGTGATTGTCGATGAAATGAATGCGACCCCTATTGGTCAACTTGTGGACTATTTTTCACCACCAAAGGAAATTCTCTTTGCTTCATGTATATTTAGATAAAATGTAAGCTCATTACGACCTGCGGTTTTCTTTTATAGTTTTTTTAAAACGAAACTCTAATCATCCTGCAATTTATTTTTAATATCAGACAACAAAAGGGACCACAAATGGACCTAAAAAATGTAGGACTCAGTGACCCGACAGATTTAGCGTGCACCAGTTATGATGAATGATTTATGCAAATCTTCTTCTGAAGATTTATTCTTGTTGTTTTTAATGTCCCTTGCCAATATCGGTAAAACCTTCTTGATGAAACCAAGCGAATTTAAGGCAAGGGGTGCGTTTCCTGTTTTTCAGTGGTGCTATCTATGACCTTCATGCCCACACTCATACTAGCTCGCTTATTGGGCAGATTTCATTCATACATCTAATTATTCATCCACAGATCTCCATGAACAAGAGAACAATTAATCTCCAATTCTGTATCAACAGTGGTATAGTTTGTTATGGGAACATGGAGCTCTTTGCTCCCCAACAGATGTATCGTGCACCTGTCACCATTTACTACACGGGGAGCGTTCGGTCAGCGGGGATCTAAATCATTACCTCCTGGACATTGGCCCAACGCCCTACCAACCAGGCTATCCCAGCAATTTTACTCTTTCTGAGGAATAGTTTACATTATAATAGAACAGAAATCCACATTCAGAATCAGATTCTCAGAATCCATAATCTTTTATAGATTTATTATTTTTTTACGCGATTCAATTCAATAAATTTGAGTATATAACTTTTAAAGGTGAATTTGATTGTCATCGAAATTCATTGCAAACAATTCCAGAGCAAATTACGGTAAAAAGCTCTAGCACTCAGTTTGCCAGTACATTTCACCGTAAAATCTATATTTACCGTAACAAAACATCTATAAAATCATAAAATCTATATTGCGGAACAAAAATTTTTACTGTAATATTTACTGTGAAATCACTGAATCACTGTAATTAAATAAACATTAAGGTAAAAATTACAATATAAATTTTTACGGTAAAAATTAATTTGTCGTTAAAATAGAATACCGAAGTTGAACTCTAGATGGCAGTACTTTTTAACGTGACTTTTTACAGTGAAAAAAAACATAGAGTATTTGCATTTACCAGTAAGGAAACAAAACCAAGATTAAAAAGTAAATTACAGCTGGTGAAAGTAGCTTTGAAACTTAATGTGTACTTACAGTGCATCAAAAATTAAACGAACCACTCTGAATTACTTTTGATCTAATGATCTGATCTTCACGTTCTAGTTCTCACTCTCAATGGTTCGAGAGGGTGACCTAAAATATACTAATTAATTAGTGCAGACAATATTTTGAATTACGAAATCAGACACAAAAACGTACTTTCTCTGCATAAACGTACTTTCTTTGCATAAACAAATATTATTTTTTTAAATATACGGTTTTTCTTTAAATTCAATATCTCAGAAACTATTCAACAAATTTCGTTCGAATTTTGTATTTTGCCATGTAAAATTTGATACTTTAAAATTGTGTAAAAATTGTATACCTTACAATTCAATATTTTTCCCACTATTACTAAATAAAATTATGAAACATAATAAATATTTAGTAACAGTCAGTTTTTTCTTATATTTAGTATTGGATAAATGAATTTTATAGTTGTGCGTGAAGATTTTTCAATTCGCTTTAAAATGTTCTCCTGTTATAGCGAAATACGCAAAAAGTAAATTTAACATTAAAAGGTTCAAACTTTGAACCGCTCTCGAGACAGAACTAAATTGACCATAAATTCCCAGATTACGGCTACCCCCTATGTTTTCGGGGTCAGAAATACGAATCCGTCAAAAAAAGTTATGTTTATTTAGAGATAGTATGGTTTAGTGCCTGATTTTGCAACTTAAAATATCGTAAGCACCAATTAATCAGCATATTAAAGGTCTCCCCCCCCCCTAGATCCATTAAGATTCAGTCCCAGAACCGGGAAATCCGATGAGTAGATCAAAAGTTATTCAAGGTGGTACTTTTTCTTCTTCTTTTTTTGAGCTGCTAGAGAACATAGTAGTACTTAGAATGTTTTCACAGCTTTTAGACTAGTCCTGAAAACTAATAATCTCACAATTTGTTTAAGCTATTAAATTTTGATGCAAGTCGGATAAAAAATAATAGTTTTCAGTTATTCCATCTATCATTTTCAGATACTTTAGAAAATAAGTCTTACGAAATTGAACAAACCGACATTTTGTCACAGCTTATTAATTTTCTGTATTGGTTTAAATTTTGAGTTTGAGTTTTTATAAAATCTTTCTTTTTTGAATATAATTGAAGGGAAAAATGCCACGTTTGTTTTAATTATAAAATTTTCTTACGCAGCTATGCTACATAATTTTCCGAAAAACCCCAACGGTAAATATTAATATTCATTTCCTATTTTTCTCTCTGTTTTATTTTGTTTCTTATCAATTCTTAATTACAATTGAATTTCTCAAGTTCTTTAACATCGGTTATCATATATTCTGCTGGAAAAATCTCATGAGATCCGAATGTTACGAAAGATAAATAGTATTATTTTGAAAACTATTTCTCATTATTTTAATAGAAAAAAAAACATTTTCCAATAATTCTTCGTTAAGATATGGTCAAAGAGTAAAATGCTTATTTCAGTAGTATAATTTTTTAACAGTCTTTTAGAAAGCATTCTTATTTTATATATTATATGGGAGGGGGATATTAGTCATTTGAACTTTTATTTTTATGTGACAGCTATGCCTAATGTACGAAATTTAAAACAATATTGAAAAAATTAGAATTTAATAGATGAAATACATTTTAAAAAACAATTAAATATAAAAAGACCTCAAGCGCGTAACAATTTCTAAGAGAGGGATTCAATTTAAAAAAAAAATAAGACTGAAGTTATGGTTAGAATTATTGTTACGTGAATTGAAATACTTCAAAATTATGCGCTTACAACGGAAAAAGTTCAAAACCACATTTCAAAAATTTTGCTTTTGAAATTATAAAATTTAAAATAATATCATATAGCATTTAATTTAAATTTTATTAATGACCAAAAATTTAAATAGTTATAATTAAAATTTAAAGAATTGTTGTGTTAGGGTCATTTTCATATGCGTCTGCTAGAGCTTGTGCAATAATCAATAGTTTTCAAGTAAATATTGCTTGCTGAGAAATATTTAGCTGAATACAGTTGCCTCTAATATAAATTTTTTAATAAGGTAATTTAGTACAAATTATTTTTGGTACCAAATTGTAATATAATTATATTAATATTACTTTGCAATATAATATTTTTGGGAAAAAATTGTACAGCTTAAAATTTCAAAATTATTATTCAAGAATTTAAACGTTGGTTTCTTTAAGACGTCGCTAATCACAAAATAAATTATTATCTATCTTAAAGCGAAATTAAATACATTTTAAGGAAAATATACTTATTAGTTAACACAAGGTATTAAACAAATAATGCATTTCTGTAAAAAAGTTACAAATTTCTGTGAAATATGAAAAATATAATGTAAATATGTTACACTTAGTATGAAAATAAATAAAAACTATCAAAAATGTCATACTAGAGGAGATAGAAGTGACTGACAAAATGATTGAACTTATTATTATTAAAATATTTGAAGAAGAATTTTTTTCCATTGAGGCAGAGAGCAAGAGATATTTAACCACTTCTGTCTCAATTAAGCACCCTGATTTGCTCTTTGAATTCAGCTTGGTTTCATCAGTTCATGGAAACAGTTTGGCCCTAAGGTAAAAAAGCTTGCTTTAGAAAAGTTTGCTGTTTTCCTTTAAAAAAAAAANGTTATTACATATATATATATATATATATATATATAGGAACATGTAGAATTTGTATTAATTGCGTGTGACGAAAAAGAAAAATTTAAAATTAGATCTGAAATACTCTAACAACAAAAAGCAGAGCTTTTCGTAGCGTCCCATTGAAGTCAGGGAAAACAAAAACGATTTTATACTTCCACTGAAAAAAGCTTGACTGAATATATATTTGTTTGATTGCTTGAACAAACCAAATAAACTTGCAAGCTTCAACATACAATCAAACAGGTTTTGATTCTTTTCATTCCGCTTTTCTCACTGGTGATGTCATAGATTTCAAGAGCATTTGTAGTTCATTCCCTAATGAGTATAATTTAAGACAACATTATTGACAAGGTTTCTAATTATGCATATTAAGTGCTATCATTACTGCAACCCAACTTATTTATTTATATTTGGTGGACAAAGAAGGTATTAAATTCGAATAAAAAAATCCCAAAAGTTTTCTCCTCTTGTGATTTTACTGTTCTCTTTTTAGAGCACTAACAACTAATCAACATAAATGAATTGTGAAAATGTTTCGTTTCAAATTATTATTAATTTTTTTCTGTTTTTAAAGAAAGAATAAAATAGGCACCCAGAGAGAGGCTTATAGTTAACAATCAAGAAATTTTAAATATTGAATGTGAAAATTATAAACATTAATGTGTATAATAGCAAACAGTTTGCTTTGTGTATGTATGAAGTTGAATGTAGTGTTTTACATTCAACAACTATTGTGAATCCTGATTTAAAAAATACATATCATACAAAATATCTCCCAATACATGATGCCCATTTAAGAAAAGCTTAAATATTTTCAACTGTATGTAACCATTCACAAATGATGTTATAATAAATACAAAGTATTCAAGATGAAGCATTCCTTTTTTTCATATGCATAAAATCATGTATATTAGTATTATTTTACAAAGGGTAAAAATTCCAAATGTTTAAGCATGCTAATGTGAACATTTAATAGAAAACATTATTATTACAGTATCAGTAAACAGACGTAATCATACAATATTTTTTTAGAAAAAATAAATAAATAAAATGTCTCTAATTTATACTATAAAAATACGATTTTAATTAATTTTCTACCTCTTTTCACTTATAAAATTTTACTAAGTTCCAAATGATGGATAAGTTTTTAACACTGCTGAATACGATGCAGCAACGATTAAGCTCAACGATAGAAAAATAAAAGTCAACTATTTAACCACCAACAAGGAAATTGAAGCGTGGCGGCTCAGTGGGTATATCATTCTCTTCCCAATGAGGAACCCGGGCTTGAATCCCAATGATAGCTCGTCAAAACGAATTCCGCACCCGGCTCGCACCGACCACAGTATTGACGTAAAATGTCCTCAGTGGTAGATGGATTATGGGTTAGATTTCTCTTGCTATCCGGCCAATCATGGGATGTTTGGTGGTTTTCCTCCACAAAGAAAATTTCTCCCAATACTTTATTCAGGAGTTTCCTTGTCGTCTAGATTGAGTTCAAAATTACAAGGCTACGGATTAAAGTATTAGTAGTCGTAAACTCAAAATTGGGTTGGAAATTCAGCGACGGTTATAAAATAAAATAAACAAGATAATATCATGAAATATCATGTTACTAAAACTCTTAAATTTCAAACGAAAATTTTTATTGATTTACGACACTGGAAGTTACTTAGTTGCTTCGTATTTTATTCCTACAAATAAATTTCCTTTAATTCTCTATATAGAAAGAAAACCCATTATTACATCATGCAGTCTCATTTCTCGTCATGCTTGGGAGTCATGTTCAGCCCTTTATCGATGAAATTCATATTTTAGTGGTTTTTTTTTCTCTCTCCTTTTATCATATTTACCGCAGTTTTCTGAGTTAATTTGAATCGCTCAGTAAAGGTTTCAATTTAGATATTTCCCTCATAAATTTGTCTGCAGATTATTTAGAATCCAAGTTATCTCGAGAAAAACTCAAAATTAAATACAGTCAAAAAAGATTTGGACTTCTTTTTTGCTAATGAAATTGATAATACGATGATTCTTTCTTAGAATCAATATCATTCTTTCAACGGTAGCACAAATGAAAAGATAATTTGCTTTTAAGATTTCGTTTCCTTTCTATTTAATCAATTTTAGTGTTCAAAAAATTTTAGTTTAATCAATTTTAGTGTTCAAAAAAGTGTTCAGAGATATGTTTAAATACGTTTTATGTAATATGAATAAGATAAACAGATATGATTGATATAATATAATATGGATAGATTAGGCAGTTTTTTTAAGATGCTGATCAAAATTTTATTTTCATTTCCAACAGATAAATGTTATAAAAGTTTTAACAAAGAACTTATAAATTGTTTCGATGGTTGAAATTACTATTTTGTATTGTTACTACTTTGTTAGAATATTATATTACTCGATAGTATATATCAGGCTATAATAGTACACATTATCACTTTAAAAATCATAATAACAATAAAAAAATTAGGAAGCATGAAAATTAAGTTGTTTGAAACAAAGAAAATATTTTGAAAAAATTATGGCACTGTTATAACATATGAAAATTGTCAAATTATATGTATAAAATACTCCAGTTCTTCTTCATTTGTGTTAATTGCGTGTAAAATGAAAGGAAAAAGATGAAATTAAAATTGAAATATTCTAACTAACAAGAATTAAAAAACAGATATTTTCAAAGCAGCCACCATTAGTATGTAATTTTAGAATTCTTGTTAAAAATGGAGAAAAAAAAGTATAGTAATCGAGAGTCATAACTTAATATTGAAGTCAGGGAAAACAAAAACGCTATCGAAATTTTACACATTTCCACTGAATAAAGCATTACTGAAGACATGCAAATTTGTTTGATTGCTTGTACAAACAAAAAGCACTTGCAAGCTTAAAAAAATTTAAATAGGTTTTGATTTTTTTTTTCATTCTGCTTGCCTCACTAGTGATGTCATAGATTTCAAGAGCATTTTTATGTCTCAGTTCATTCCCTAATGAGTATAAATTTATGAAAACATTATTGATAAGGATTCTAAATATGCATATTAAGTGCGATCAGTGCTGCAACCCAACTTATTTATTTACACGTGGTAGTCAATGAAAGCATTAAATTAGGAACAAAAATCCCAAAAGTGTTTTATTTTTTTGATTTTACTGTTCTCTTTTTAGAGCACTAACTACCAATCAACATAAATGTATTTTGAAAATGTTTAGTTTCAAATTATTATTTTTTTTCTGTTTTGAAAGAAAGAATACAATAAGCACCCAGAAGGAAGTCAACGAAAAGGAAATATTAAAAATTAACTTGAAAAATATAAACAATAATGTGAATAACAGCAAACAGGTCGCTTTGTCTATGTTTTGTGTTGTGTTTTATATTCAGCAACTATTGTTATGCCTGACATAAAAAAAATACTATTTCTCATATCATACAAAATATCTCCCAAAACATGATGTCCTTTTAAAAATACTAAAATATTTTCACATGTATGTAACCGAACACATATAATGTTACAATAAACACATACAAAATTTTCAAGATGAAGTATTCCTTTTTTTGTATTCATGTCTATATAATCATGCATACTAGAATTATTTTACAAAGGATAAAAATTATAAGAGTTTGGACATACTAATGTGAACATTTAATGCAAAAGAATAGTATTTTATGTTTCGGTAAGCAGAAGTAGTCCTATAATATTTTTTTTTCTTTTTCAAAAAAAATAAATAAATAAATAAATAAATAAGTAAAATATTTCTAATTTATTCTAAGTAATTCTCAATTGTCATTCCATTTTTTAACACTGCTGAATACGATGATTCATATACAATTCTACATTAAAATTCAACTCTTTGACGACCAACAAGGCAATTAAAGAGTGGCAGCTGGGGGGATATAGCGTTCGTCTCCCATTGAGGTAACCCAGGTTCGTATCTCAGCGATGCCTGGTCGTAACGAATTCCGCATCCAGCTAACACTGGCCACAGTGCTGACATTTCCCTTGCTGTCAGGCTAACCATGGGATATTTTCATAGTTTTTCTCTCCGTATAACGCAAATAGTACCATCAAAAAGACCTCCTATAATGAAAATTTCTTCCAATATTTGATCAGGGAGTTCTTTTGAGTTCTGATTAGCCTTCAAAATTACAAGGTTATGGAGTTGAGCATTAGTAGTCGTAAACTATAAAATAAAACAATATAATATCTTATAACAGCGATTCTCAACCTGTGGGGCGCGCCCCCCTAGGGGGGCGCGAGCACACCAGAGGGGTGGCGCGAGAATATTCAAGAGAAAATATTATTTAAAAAAATTGATTAACTGGATGAAAGGAAAGCGCACTTATACGCAGAAAACAAAATACATTTTGACGCATTTAATAACTTATTAAAGTGAAACAACTTATTAAATCAAAATTTAAGGTGGGGAGCCAAGGGTGGCTTGGCTTTAAGGATTTTTTTATAATTTTCTGATTAAGTCTGTGTATCTGAATTTTTTCTGCAACATCTTACACCTATCTCTATATATCACGTACACTTTTAATTGCAAAATAAAATTTCATTTATTTTATAGTACAATTTTAAAATTTTAGCTTCTGCACCTAAGGTTTCGCACAGGTTCCAAAGGTGAGCCATGTTTTGAAATCACTTTTTCACTTACTCAAATTATCTTTAGAAAAAACACTTGGACTGGCAAACTTCTTTTAAAAAGGCACTTTAAGTGTCTTGCTGGTAGGAACAAGTTTCCCGACTTTAAAAAAGATATTTGTTTTCAGAGTGTATAATTTGTTTATTGATTTTACTTTGATAGTTCTTGTGTGAAGTCACTAGCGATTCTTTTGAGTTCACTCATTAGAATTAATCAAGAATTATTGAGTTAATTTTTTCAGAAGGATTAGCCAACAAGTAAGAGTTAAATAACCATACTAGAGTTAACTAACTAAACCCATAACTAATCTAAAAATACCCAAATTTGCAAGAAAATACCAGAATCGACCACAAAAACACTCATAACTACCACAAAAATAAAAAAATACCTGAAAAATGACTTTAAAATGCAAACAAAACAAAAAACTTGAAACAAAATATCGCAAAGTCTACTAAAGTGCAGAGAACGTCAAAATATTATAAAAATTTAAAAAATACCAAAGTTCCACATTTGCTTAAAATGAAATAAATCAATTGGCATTTAATTCAAGCATTCCTTTTTGAGAAATAATATGCTACGTAATGATTTATAATTAACTCTTTTATAGATTTCACGTTTGCTTCCGAAGGTGGCCCGAGTGTCGCGCCACTTGGGAACATACATAAGGTCTCTCTTACCATTTGCACGACATAAAACTATTAATCTGATAGATTAATTCGAATTAAAGTAATGTGGTTAAAGAAAAAGAAATAAACTTTCAGAAAACATATTATAACTCAAAGTTCTAAGAATTTAAACACATTATCTTCTCACCTGGAAATTAGAACGACAACTGCAAATAATTAAATCACTTCATACAATGGAGGCCATTCAAGGAAATATCTTCCAATTCAGCCTCGTGCACCTCAGATACAAGATTTACAATGCAGAAGGGACATCTTATGATTCAAAATAAATTTCATTTTACTTTGGGGGGGGGGTACGTTAGGAGCACTGGCCACCTTTGGCTTACCCACCTTACTTAATCAAACATACTAAATTTTTAAAAAAAATTAATAATTTTTAGTGACTTCCTTGGGTCTGTCCTGCAGAGCAAAGTTTTTTGAGGTGAGGCTTAATATTAGAAATAGCCACTCTCAGTCCTGTTTCTATATTTAGCCGTGATCTATATTTTGTCTTCAAAGAAGCCACAGCAGAAAATCCAGTTTCACAAAGGTAGGATATTGAAAACGGTAATAGAATGCGAAATGCCCTTTGTTTCAGTGCAGAAAAATCCTCCTCCTGCCAAAATTCAAATAGTGATTTATTACTAAATTGCATTTCAGTTTCGCCACTTGTCGTGAAGTCTATGAATTTTTCTTCCTCATCAATTGAGAGTCCTTCGGGAGTCTTATGAAATGGATTCCTAACCCACTCGTAACTTGCTAGCAGTTTGTCATGAGCAGGAAAATACTTTTTAAAATTCTTTGCCAGCATGGCTAAATGATTTTCAATGGTTACAAACGTAACTTTCATATATTCTTCTTCAGCCTTATAAGTTTTAGTACAATTATCCACATTTGCAAACATTGTTAGGTTTTTTTGCTTTAAATTTCTGCCCCACAATTCTAATTTTCTACAAAAAGCATTAACTTCATCACTCGTATCCAACATATGTGTATTTGCTCCTTGGAGTTTAAGATTCAAGTTATTTAATTTCTCGAATATGACGACCAAGTATCTCAATTTCATCACAAATAAACAATAGTGTAAATTCCCGGTTTCCGGTCTGTTATCTTCTAAGAAAATGACGATTTCTTCTCTTAATTCATGAGCACGTTGCAAAAATTTCTCACGTGATAAACATCTTGCCTCACATTTAAATAGTAACTCTGAATGTACTGAACCCATGTCATTACAAAGAGCAGAAAAGATTCTCGATCTCAGGGTTCTCATTTTTATATAATTTGAAATGGTTACAACCGCAGTTAATACAATATTTAAACCAGGACGTATTTCTTTCGAACCCAAAGCTTCTCTGTGGATCATGCAATGTGTCCAGACGCATTGAGGCGATTTTTGTTTTACTAGTGCTTGTATACTTTCGAACCTTCCGGATATTGAACAAGCATATTCCGATGCATATTCCAGTGCATATTCCGATGCAATTTTTGCATTCTGTGTTTGCATCATTCATAACATCATTTAAAATAGCAAATAATGCTAGCGCTGTTGTTTTGAGTTCTATTGATTTGCAGAAAAGTAGTTCTACTACTGACATATTATCACAAAATCAAACATAGGTTTTTAAATGAGCATCTTTATTAATATCTGTTGCTTCATCAAACTGATTGAAAACATTTAGTCACGCAACATCGAGAAAAGCTGACACTACATTTTCAGCTGCATCACCAATTCGACAAGCAACAGTATTATTTGAAAGAGGTATGGACTGAAATTGTTTTGAAAAATTAACTCCAAACATAGTCTCTACAATCTCAATTGCTGCTGGCTTTTACTTTACTTTTGTTTTAGCAGTTAGTTAAAAATAATTTAAAGACAGAATTCAAAATACTCAATATACATTATTGTTGTATAAATTTTACTGTAAGTGGGGGGCGCGATGAAAATTATGATTGAAAACTGGGCCGCGAATACTGAAAGGTTGAGAAACGCTGTCTTATAATGTAAAGGGAAATTTTGATTTTATTGATTTTTTCTTTCCTTCTTTTCTGAATTCTTTGCAATGATTTGCGACACTGGAGTTAACTTAGATTGTTCGTAAGTTATTCCTTCGAAAAAGTTTCATTTTATACCCTATATAGAAAGAAATCCCTCATATCATCATGCAATCTCAATTCTCATCATGCTTTTGACTTACGTTCTGCCCCTTATCGATTAAATTTATTCTTTAGTTTTTTTTCTAATTTTGCAATATTTACCTCCGTTTTCTTATTTAATTCGAGGAACTGAAATTGCTCTGTAAAAGTTTCAATTTACACATTTCCTTCATAAATTGGTCTGTAGATAATCTTTAATCTAATTTACCTCAAGAAAAATTTAAATTTAATACAATCTGTAGATTTGGGCTTCATTTTTACCAATGAAATTGATAATACGATAAATCTTTCGTGAAATCAATATCATTCCTTCAACGGGTGCACAACTGAAAAGATGATTTGTTTTTATGAATTTTTTTTCTTTTTGATTTATTCGATCACAATATGTTTAAATATGTTATATAATAAGGATTAGATAAGCAGATATTCCTTATATAATATGGATGGGTTAATCTAGGCGATTTGTTCAAATGTTGGTTGGAATTTAATTTTCATTTCCAACCGACAATTGTTACAAAACTTACAGCTATGAAGTGTGTTCATTGTGTTCATGTGAATTGTGTTCATTGTTAAAATTACTACATTGTATTGTTACTACATTGTTAGGATATTGTATGACTCGATTGTATATATCGTGCTACAATAATGCCTAATTATCATTTTAAAAATCATAATGGCAGTCCTAAGAAATAATATTAGGAAACATGCATTTTTGTTAATTTTTATATAAGAAATAAAAGAATGAATTGGAATTAAAAAACAAAAAGAAAAACAAAACAGAAAGAAAAACAAAACAAGAAAAATTATAAATTTGCGTCGACCATTAGTTTTGAAATTATTACCCCTTGAACTAAAGACAAAGAAGACACCATATTACCTACTCTATCATTCTTTCAATTATGGATCGAGGGTTAAAAATTGCATAAGTAATAATTTAGATTTCATTTAAGTAGGCTTAAGATAAATAGACATTAAAGTTCAGCATTTTGAAATCTGTGAAAGAAGTGTTTTTTTTTTTCTTAGATTTAATGACGTCGTTAGAGTCATAATAACCTTTTTGTAAGCAATAGGTTATTTTTTTTTTATTTACATTTATCTCTTTAAACTTTCATTTGAAACATTATGTGAGATATTTTCCTACGCAGCATATTTTAAATTCACTTTTTAACAGAAACATAAAGCTCTTCTCATCTAATAAACAGAAAAATCATTAGAACTCTATTTACGAAATATCATTGTAATACCAGCAATGCATGAAAGTTTAAGAACCCATTAGTCTCCCTACTTTAGGTAACTCAATTCTAAAATCATTTCATAAGTAACCTTTTAAAGATAGTTGCGTGTAAAATGTCATCATTCCCGCAACTGGTTTTATGAGAACGGCAAAAAGCAATTAATCATAACGAAATCGAAATTTCGGCTACTTTCATCAAGTCTTTTTTAGATAATGTTTAAAGAAAATATCCACGGTCTTCAAATATATGTTTATTCAGAGAAAATGTTGTTTAATTCTTTCTGCAGCATTAACAATTTAGTAAAGTAAGAATCATGTTTTTCAAATTCAAAAAAACTACTGCATTTCTTTTGTTGATTTTCTCCATTATAGAATAAACTAAGAAATTCTTCTAAATTGAAATGTTATTTCTCTTTCCATACTTCAAAACAAAATATTGCCTAAAATACAGCCTTTCAACGACATTAAAATAATTTGCGAATTTAAAGAATTTTTATCATATGTTTATTCGTCGTAGCCTTTCGCAGCGAAACACTTTTATATTGGAGGCGTGTTGCTTCAGAAGTATTTTATAGACTTTCCGATATCAAAAACAGTTTCGAATTCTCTTCGAGAAAGATCCAGCTATAATGAAAGAAACATTAAAGATATAGAAGAACGCTCCCTTTCAGTGAAATTGAATTAAGTAATTTGAACAATCTCTTGCGAGAATTTTGAACCATACCCATAGCTCGTTTATTTTCTATGCTATGGTTTCCTATTGCATAAAACTTATCGTATAGATGTAATATTTACGATGTATGTCATATTCTCTAGCGCCATCAAATTAGACGGTGTTTAAAACATACTGTCTCGCAATATCCTAAAAAATTGAGTTTATTGAAAAGAAAACTTTGAATCACACTGACGAATATTCTTTTTTTCTTCTATTACTTGAGATTTTTTAAAACATCTTTCGCATTGTCGATTTCTATTTTGATAAATGTATCTCTCGCCAAGTTATGTTTTTTCAGTAGTCTAGTTTGGGTCACAATGTTCAAGATAAAAAGCATAATGTGCAACAGGGGTCACATAAATGTTGCGACAAGCTTGTTGGGATATTTGAAAGAATCACTAAGATAAAAGTTGCACAGAAACCCATCCCTATGAAGTCGTCGTACGCCACTAAGAGTGCGTTCTCAATTAAGAACTGTTTTTTCGCATACTTCCGAACATGAACACTTTTATTACGCCAAACCATTAAATTACGGTAAAAACAAGTTATACTGAGCTTATTTGAATGCAATTTTCGCCAATAACTATAAGAAAACAAAAGATCAAGGTAATTTTGTAAAATATAAGTGCCAGCTCCGAAGCACACTCAGAAACAGTTCATAATAGGAGAAGTATCCCTATTGGCGTACGATCATGTTTCCGGGCATGAGTTCCTATGAAATTTTAATCTTGATGATGTGCCCAAACTTTCCTAGAAATTTGTCCCATTATATATGCCACCCCCTTATAGACTTTATTGCTTACTAACTTACACATTTTGACAAAAAATAAATTTCATTTAACAAAAAATGTAGCCTTAGGAGGAAAACTAATTTCTGACTTAAATTGCTCGAATTGGGCATGATCAAGTATTTGTATAAATGCAAAAAGAAAAAAATTGTTTCCCAGAGTAATTCAGAGAGAGAGTTCCATTCTATACTATGAAGTAATAATAAATTTTTGGTCAATTCAGTTTTTGTAAACATTAAAAAAATTACAAATTAAGATTTAAAGAATACATTTAATTGAAACATGATTGAAAGTTACAAATAATGAATGAACTAAAAGTTATAAATAACAGAAAGTTAAATAAAATTGAAATATAGATTATGGGACAGCCATGCTTCATCAACCAGCGCGCGAGGTAGAATGATCTGTAACCTCGGTAGCTGGTAGAAACTTTTTTGCAACATGAGTCACTGGAGTCCAAGTACTTGTGTATCACCAAGTAAAGGTGAAATTATAGGAGCAAAGCACCGCCACAACTTTAAACAAAAATAGTACTGTCATACATAGAGATTTGATCATGCTTTGTAATTTATTTGCAGAAAAAAAATGACAATTGATAAATTTTTAACACAATATTTTTAGTATTAGATTGTTGTGTTATATGCACAAACTCTGTTTTTTTCTCCGGTGGCAACGAGGTAATATGTGTTAGCTTCTGCATGACTGGTGCGTGCTGTGAGGGAATTTTTGTCGCCGCGTTCATCGCCTTTTGTTCGCATGTCTTGCGAATGGGTTTGCGTTGTTTTCTGTATACAAGTTTTTCTCTGGTAGCAACGAGAAAAGGTCTGGTGGCTTCTGTAACCTGGAGATTCGACATTATTCAAATAAAACTAATTAAGCTCCCCTTTGATTTCTATTTCCTCTTAATGATAAGATGTATACCCGTAAAGCAATATTATTTGAATGGAAACTAATAAAGATTTCCTTTAATTATTCTTGTCATTTATCTTAATATTTAAAAGTGGAACTGCTGATATTTTTATGTTAGTTTTATAAATGATTTTTAATAAAAATTAATAATTCTTCTCGCAAGTTTTCTTGGATCGGACTGGTGATAAATAAGCAGCAGGAGACGAATCGCGAGAGGTAAGTCGTGTGATGAGCTGCCCTTGTGAGGTAAGCTTCCTCCTCTTCGTACCAGGTGTTCGCTCCTCTATACCAGTGGTGCGCAAACATTTTTCGACTGCGACCCCTTTTGTAGAGAGAAATTTTTTGGCGACCCCTAGAGATAAATGTTCGCAAATACGATGTATATTTCGTGCATTTCTTTCGTTTCATCGAATAAAAACATCATCATATTTGACTGATATTAATTTCATTTATAATTTTAGGAAAATAATTTTTGTATAACACAAAAATCAGTAAATTGCCCTGTAATGAGATGTATGTGGCTGCAAGTTTCTAATTATCTCATTGATGTTTGGATGTATGTTGCTAATTGCAATTCGCATATCATTTTCAGGGTTTAAACGCGAGCGGTATTTAGTTTTTATTGAAACTAGTTTGCTAAATCCAGTTTCACATAAATACGTTGATGCAAATTGTATTAACACTCTGACGGCATTCTTGCATAAAACGGGATATTGCTTTTCCACGGATAGCCAAAATTTTTGACAAGACTGAGTCCTAAATTGATTTCGAAGATCACTAATTAGAACTATCAATTACACTTTCTCACTAATTTGATGAGTTGAACTGCATATGTCAAAGGAAAATGGATCACGAATCCAACCAAGACCGTTTTCAGGAAAAACCTCGAATCTTCTCGAAAAAATTTCCTTTAACTTTTCAATGTGATTGGAAATGATGTTTTTAAATGTAAATATATCTATATTATTTTCCTTGATAAAATCGTTAAAGCAAGGGAACATGTCGGTGATGTTTTTATTCAGTTCAGCTTGCCAGAGACTAAGCTTATTCTTAAAAGCTTGAATTTTACTGGATGCAGTTCTGATAGTTGAATTCTCAGACTGCAAGCTCAAATTTAAGTCGTTAAGTTTTTCGAAAATATCAACTAAATAGCTCAGCTTCCCTAATCAAACTTCATTGATATAATGACTTGCCAATCTATGTTTCTTTTCGATTAAAAACATGTACACTTCATTTCTCAAATCAAATATCCGTCGTAGTATTTTCCCACGTGAAAGCCATCTGACTTCAGTGTGTAACAGTAATCTCTCATACGTTGAGCCCATCTCATTGCAAAGTATTGAAAAGAGACGGCTGTTGTGGCTGTTGCATTTAATGTAGTTAATTGAACTAACAGCGTCTTGTAATACGTTGTGCAACTCTTCGTCCATATCTTTTGCAACAAGAGCTTGCCGATGAATCATACAGTGATTAAATACCATATGAGGCGCCACCTACTGAATTAAGCCTCTGAGCCCTTTATTCGAACCTGTTAATGCTGAAGCACCATTAGTGCAGACCGCAACACAGTTTGCCCAGGTAAGGGACTTTGTTTCGAAATATTCATTTATTACTTCGAATAATTTTTCTCCAGTTGTTTTTCCTTCCAAACTTTTGCAACATAAAAACGTTTCTGTTAAATCTTCACTAAAAATAAACCTAACTTAAAAAATTTGTTGTGACATTTTAGTAATATCGGTAGTCTCGTCCAGTTGTAAAGCAAATACAGATGAATTTTGTATGCGTTTTATGACTTCTGACTCGATATTTCGTGACATTTCGGAAATTCGCCGAGACACGGTATCTCTTGATAATGGTACTGTTTTTAGTTCATTTTCATATTTATCGCCATGCATAATTGATGTCATCTTAGATAAGAAACTTCTAAAGAAGCTCGTAATGCTTTCTGAGGTATTGTTGTAAATTTCTTTAAATGTGCACTTTGAATTTTCAGATTTTCAGCTCGTCTTTGAGAAAAATCGGCATGTTTATTTTGAAGTTCTTTATGCTTTGTTTCCAGGTACCTTTTTAATTTAGCTGGTTTCATGCTCTCATTTGCTAATTTTTAGTTGCAAATGACACATATCGGGCGTTCTTCATCATCAATAACACAAAATGTAGAACCATACTTAATAAATTCCTCATTGTATTTTCTTATTTTTTTAGATCGGGCATTTAGTTCAGTATTTTGCGACTCCTCATTAGTATTTGTTCGTTTGTTAGCTGAAGATGTACCTTGTGTACGTATTACCCATTTATCCATTATGAAGATAGGGATTAAATTATTTAAACTAAAACAAATAATATATAAACTTTTATCATTTTCTTTCGAGATATTCAATAAAATTAACAGCGTTCTTTCTCAAATGATAGTACATACCTGATAACGAAGAGTAGCAAAGCCCGATAAAAATATAAAAAATCAAAATTACACTGTGTGGTTAAGTATTATTTCAATACTTATTAAATAAATGAGCAAGATCTAGCATCTCGCAAACACATTTAATGACAACCTAACGAGATACACAAACTGAAACTAAACATAAATGCGAACTGAAACTAAAACTAAACAGTTAATACACAGTCACAGATAATCTGGCTGATGCCACACTGACAACCTCACATGATAAAACTCGAGGATAAACTGAAACAATTGCAGGGCAACTGCTACGTGCTACAACTTCATGCGAACACTTCACGTCTTCACTCTGACTATCAGATACACCGCGTACCTCGCCATCTGATTGGCTGATCACGGAAGCGAATTTTTGCCCTTTCCCTGCGGTTAACGTCTAGTCAAATAGGCGCTTTTCAGTAAAACTGGCGAATTACTGCGAAGAGTCTATCTACCGGAGTGAAAAACTTGCGTCTTCACACTTTACATACATTACGCATTACGGTCAAAGAAAGAGTGGGCAGCATGAAATTGCAATTAAACAGTGAGTGACGGCGCTTCAATCTTTATATGTACACTGTATGGTATGCAGCATCCAGGGATAATGTATTTCATAAAAATTTGGCGACCCCCCAAAAACATCTGGCGACCCCTAGTTTGCGCACCACTGCTCTATACTATCCTCGACTCTTCTGTGCTAAACTCTTTACGCTTTTTGTGTAATTTGTGTGTTTTTACGTCGTGTCTTGGGTAGTGTTGTGAGTTCCTTGTCCATGTAGTTTGTTGTTTCGTGGAACTATAATTTGTTTGCAATTGTGAGAAAGTGATTGGCATTTCGTGATATAATCTCAAGAATATAAAAAAAAAATCAGTGACTTCTTCAAGCAATGTTACACCATCCTTGAATATGAGTCTTAAAATTTTAATTTGTTTTTCCTTCTGGTTTCATACTACTTTTTGAGAATATATTTAATTTTCGTTATCTTAGTTGAAAGAATCAAGTCATTTAATTGATCATTTAAAATTTAGCTGAACAGTTATATTTCATTTAGACAATATTTATTTACATTTCTTTGGATTTTTTTCTTCTCTCACACTATAATTGAATTTTTATATTTAATGTGTGATTATTTCATTAAATTTAAAAAAATAAATAAAGCGCTTTAAAAGAAAGTATGTTACCTTAAGGTTAAAATATAGAAACATGCAATATATAGTTATATTTATTGTTCATTTATGACTGTCTGTATTTTTAGCTAAAAGGAGTTCTGATATAAAGAAACGCAGTTTCGATGACTTAGAAGAGGATTTTATTACATCGTTTAAAAAGGGATCTCTTCCAGCACCCGCACTTCATCCAAAATTTCCGAAATCCTATTTAAATTTGGAAGAGCAGGTAGATGATGCATTAAAAGTTCCACCTTACTCCATAAACGTCGGTCGAGGGTTATATTTGGAGATCACACACTACAGAGGTGTTCAGTACATAGGAATTAGGAAAAGTAGGTAGTAACAGGCGATATGAAAAATCGACTAAATTTCCCAATCGATCAGCTTTAAATACTCAAGGAAGCGATTGACACAATGCAAACCCTCGTTGAGCAATGTAATTTGACAACCATATTTAATGAGCAATTAAAAGTTTTTTTATTATTTTTATTTTCTTATTTATTTTTTTAATGATTATTTCACAAAATGCATATTTATTTTTTTTATAATTATATTATTTTACAATTTCAATGTCTCAACCTTTAGTATAAATAAATGAGGATCAAAAAAAATTGAGTATTAAAAAAAGGATCTAATCTCCCAGATTCATCAAATAGATTTTTAAGTAATAAAAAAGGACTATTTTAAAGATAATGTTTCACATGTGGTTAAATAATTTATATTTGGATTTCATTTTGTGTTGAAGTTATCTTTTGTATTAACTAATTCCTTTGCTCATTATATTCCTTTTTTCGAGTATTTTTTTAATATTTTCATCATTATATTATGCTGATGAGTGTATACATATATTTTCCTTGAATCATGATATTATACCTCGATTGATGATCATTCTGAAGACAAACTCGAACATACAGAGCTGACACAAATTATGTACTTTATAATGACGCGGTTAAAATTATTCACAATGTTACCCAGTACAAAGACTTCGATTGATTATCTGTTTAAATGTACTTTTTTCGAAAAGGATTGAAGATGAGGAGATCAGAATGAACTTTCTTAAACCATTTATTTCTGTTCAAACGCAGAGATAATTTTGTCTAGTTTCCAAATTTTTCCGGCAATCGACAAGACTTTTTCTAAAATCCAAAATTCTATCGATAATTTCGTGAAAAATGGTAACGGCTGGGTTTTAAAGGAGATAACCTTTGTGGGCCTTCATTTGGGTCAGAGTCTTAAGTGAAAGATGCGGATTCTTAATTTTGACAAAAAAGATAAAAAAAGTTGTAGTTAACACAGAGTGCAAAGATAAAAAATATTTTATATATTGCATTGCAGCCTGTCTTTATCCTTGTAGAAAAAACAGCAATAAACAGTGTAAATACAAACGTTTTCTTAAAGACTTTTAAATAGGTAATATTAAATTCAAGATGACAGTAAAAAAAAATTAGCAAATTTGAAAAGTTAAAGTCAATGTATACAGTTTCGAGGACAATGATAATTTCCCCGTACGTGTTAGAGAGTTGACTGAAAAAAGGATTAAAATAGATTTATTTCTTTACAAAGGTCACTATTTTTCGATTAAAAATGTCGATAGATTTATGCGTGAAAAAAAAGAACTTCATTACCATTGTAAAAATTTTTTTCAGTAGCTTTGCTAGACTCGAAGAAATTTATGCCAATTTCGAATCACTTACAAAAAAAAGTGCACATAGTTCTACCTCCTCCTTCCGCAAGTTACACTTCTCCATTAAATCGTCATGAACCCGTAGGCTATTCTATAATTGTCATAGACAATGATTCGAATATAAATTTTCACGAATTCCATGCTGGTGAAAACGTAATAGAAACATTCTTAAATACGCTTAAAGAGGTATCTTCAAAATTTTTTAAAGAAAATGACACATATATCACCCATAGTTGAAGACCCAAGCAAATGCATCGATTCTAAAGTATGTCATATATGCAAAGAAGCGTTTAAAAAAAAGATATCAGAGTAAGAGATCACTGCCATTTCAACGAGGGTTTTATACGAGGATTCGGTCATAAATCCTGCAATTTAAACTATCGCTCTCTCTTTTTCGTACCCGTCATTATTCATAACTCTAAAAACTATGACAATCATTTGATTTTTAAAAATATGCCGGAAACTTATGCCAAACCAATTAGTATCAAGCCAATAAACATGGAAAAATTTACAACTTTCAGTCTTGATAATCTCTTAAAATATATTATAAGTCTCTTTTAAATTTTTAAATTCTTCTTCGGATAATTTAGTTAAAAATTTAGTGAAAGCACGGGATGACTTTAAAACTTTTCGTCAATTTTTTTGAAGATTCAAAATATTGTGATTTGTTATTGAGAAAAGGAATTTTTTCATTTAGCTATTTAAATGATATTGAGAAACTAGGAGAAACTAGCTTACCGCCATAAGAATCATTTTTCAGCAATTTAAATCGTACACCGATTGCTGATCAAGAATATGCACGTGCTACATGCGTTTTTCAGCGATAGAAATGTAAACATTTATGTGATTTTTTTAGAAATTTACCGAAACACTGACACGCTTCTCTTGGCCGATGTTTTTAACTCATTTCGTAAAAAGACTATGAAAAAAAAATGCAACAAATTTAATTTAAAACACAGCCTTCCTTCTAAAAAGTTGATTCCAATTGTTTTTCCCTAAAAAAAAAATTCTGTCATACACTTTTTTAATTTATAACTTTATATCGCGCAAGTTAGTAAAATACACAAAATTTTTTCCTTTACTCAAACGGCGTGGTTGAAACTTTACATAAAATTCAATAATGGCAAAAGATAGCAAGCTAGTTTCTACCTATCTCTGCATTAGAGCATGAATAATACGTTCAATGGTAGATTAACGTTGAACCGAAGGAAAAAAGTGATACTGGTGGGTTCGTTGACCTCCAGTGACAGCAAGAAAAAACTTACTAGCCCATTGTTAGAATATTTTGAAAAAATAAACTGTAATTTCACACTCTTCAAAAATTAAAAAAAGCAAATCCCCTTCTGAACAAGCCGATATACGCAGGCTTTGTCATATTAGAACTTTCCAAACTTCACATGCACAAATTGTATTACAATCATTTTAAACAATTTTATAATGATTATATCGAGTTATATTGTATATGGATGCGGATTCTTTTTATAGAAATATTGTAAACAATGATGGTATAACCATGATCTAAAACATAAATTTCATTATATTTTAGACTTCAGTGATTTCAACAAGAATCATATATTGTATGACACCTCCCATCGCGGTAAATTAAAGTATTTAAAATTGGAACATGTAACTCCAGTAAAGGAATTTGTCGAATGTGTACTAAAATGTATGCATTTACGTATGGAGATAACAAAGTTAAAATGCGTGTCAAAAGGATTAAAAAATGAAGATTGAAAAACTGTAATAGAAAGACGTATTAAAACATTTTAAAAAATTAAAATAGGGATAAAAATGTTTAACATAAAATCATTTTTAAAAAAAAGTCTTAAATATTAATTAGAATTATAATCATACTGAATCAAAAGTGAAAAAAAATAAGATCAAAACGCTGCATTTTAATAATATTATTTTAATTTAAACAAATAATATGGTAAGCCATTGAATAATAATATCAATAAATAGAAACATTATCAAAATAAAAATATCAATAACTATATAATTATATTTTTAAATTTCATGATATGAGAGTGAATGATTCAAAAGCATTCACGATTAAAAATTTTAACAGGTGCAGAAAAATTCAATAGAGAAAACCATTAAAAAATGAGAGCACGATTTGTCAAACAATATTATTTTTAATTAAAATAAAATTTGCGAAATATTTATCCCCCCCCCCCCCNCCCCCCCCCCCCCATAACACTCATCCAACTTCGTTCACAAGATTGATCCACCTAACTTCACTCAATATCATTGTCACTACAGATCGCTTTAGCTAAAGTTAAACCTTTTAAAAAAAATTAGCCTCTGGAAATGTAGAAACGCTGCCACGCTGAATTAAACACGGAAAACAACAATATCGAGCAGGTGTTTATCTCTGTAGTGGAGCAAACGAAACCTCTTTCCTTTTTTCTTCTTATTAGAGTGTTCTTTCTATGCATAGATATAAAGGCACACAAATAACTAATAGTCCTATATTAGCCCCTGTTTCTATGGCAGCTCCATTCCAAAAACATACAAGACAGTTAATAGGGGGGGGGGGACTAATGCAGAAGACAAAACTGTGCAGGAGAAATTGAAGGAGATTATTCTTTCGAGTCGAGTAGGAGGGGAGGAAGTGCAGGGTCAGGTGCAGCAGTTCATCCATTTCACAGCATTGCCAATTCTCCGCTAAGAGTTTGAAGTAGCCGTAATAATAAAAATTTATGAACAGCAGATGATTTTTGACATTAGCGCCGAAAACCCGATTTCGATCCGTTTGTATCTAGGCTGTATTTTTCAGCATAGTAGCAGTGTGCTCTCCGGTTACTTTTTCTTATCTTTTTATTTTTTATTTGTATATTTGTTATTTGAAAGAAGAATTTTAGTATTTTATTAATATCCTATGTAACATAAAAAGCTTCAATTAATCTTTTTACGTTATTCCTTTTTCTTTTCTTTTATTATTATAATCGAAATTTCCTCATACTTTTAAATTCACATCCTATCGACTTGTAACTTTTGCTGTCATGGACGTGTGAGCAGAACAAACAGGCACAGGATTTTAAAAAGAGCAAACGAATTTATTTCAATTAATCATTTTGAGAAGTATGACGAGAGAGAATGACCACTTCTGCCTAAATGTTAGGGAAAATTTTGCAAAGAAAATCCGTAAAATACTTCGAATCAGGGAAAAAGGGAAATCTTAGTAATTATAATTGGTTTATTAAATAGGTCACGCGATTCCTACAAAGAGTAAAGGGGGAAATGTTTTACTTTTAATTAATGCATGCTTTAGCCGAAAATAATAGATGTAAATACAGGATGCGAATTTAAAAGTGTGAGAAAATGCTTCGATTGGAATATAAAGAAATAAAATAAAAGGATTTACAGAAAGCGAATAAAGTAAAAAGATTAATTGAAGCTTTTTATATTACATCCCCCCTCNATATATATATATATATATATACATGGAAATGTTAACTAAAAACACCTGCAGAAGCGTTTATTACCCATTGGCAAAATGGATCTTTGCTTGGATTAAATGGCGTCCGCAAACTTTTCAAATCAACTGTGTTCAAGAGTAATAGTAAACAGTGTGCATGCGTCGTCACTGCATGCGTTGCTATGGTGACCGCTGCTGCTTTTCTTCTTATTTCCACCAACAGGCATTTTTAATGAATTTACATAATAATTGAAAGTATTTTAATATTCCTTTTATTATTAAAATATAATTACTGGCTTGACGGTGATTTCAATATAAATATGAATGCTGAATAAGGAAAAGTATTTTGTGACGTCTTGAAACACGTACTTAGGCAGGATTTGAAAACCTATCCGAAGACAAACATCAATTGAGACAGTTTTTGCGACCCATGATTTGAAATGTTGTTGCGTTTAACGGAGTCAATCCAGAAAGAAACAGCATTTGACCTATAGGTAACCAATGATCGTAATAAGATGATCACAATTTTTTTTCTTTTTTAATTTTCAATGTATTAAGACTTTATACTTATTTTTTACTGCTTCCAGTTTTTAAGATACTTATATACCTAAAATTTAATAATGTAATAACTTCTTTTTAGATATTGTCAATTGTTAGTTTTACAAACTTTACTTCTCCTGCACCATTTGAAAAATTTAAATTTGATAAAATATAATTTATGTATATACATATATTTAACTAATCAATAATTTTGCGGTTTCCAGTTTTTTTTTTAAATTACTTATTAGATTTAATAATATAATCAAAAATTATTCATCACCATTTTAAAATATTGCTAATCGTTAGGATAAAAAACTCTAGTTTTTCTACAAAAATTTTATAATCTATCAATTCTTAATGATGTAAAAATTTCATTATCTGTGATCCATTACTATCGATTTAAATTTTATAATCGAATGTCATTTCTTAAATGCTTTTACTATTTATTGCACTCTGTAATGTCTATTGTAATGTGTAAATAAAATTTAATTATGGTAATGTGTAAAAAGTAAATTACTCACTAGTTTTTGAATGAATGATTTTCAAGTTAAATTTATTAAAAAAAGGTAATGTTATGAATAACTAAAATGTCTTATCATGCATAAAATAAGACAAAATTTATTAAATATTTTTATTTTATTTTTTTATTGCGTTTATTATTATTATTATTATTTTGAGAAAATATGATCGGAGTAATTAAATTTCGAGAAGAAATTATTTAGGATGCAGGGCTATATGCGTAAGTGTCATAACAATTTAAATATTTTCAAGAGAAAGAAAGATAAGAAAAGGAAAACATGTTGCAGACATTTTTATTTTTTTGTTTCTATCGTACTTGCAGTTGTTAAAGGCAATTTTGTATGACATTATGCTAAGTAAATAAAATTTCCTTTAATGCATAATGCATACATGTGTAAAAATATGTTTCAAAAATATTTTACAAAAGAACGTGATTTTTTCCACATGCGACTTTTTTATTTCATTTGTATTTTACATATTACTTTTTGCTACATTAGTTCTTGTGGTAGCAAAAATAATTTGCTTTTCTTTCTCATAGATGGCAGCACTAAAACTTCAATAAGACTATTACACATTTTTTTTTGTTAAATTTTAATTTACTAATCATTTTATAAATTTTAATAAACTTTAAAAGAACTATTTTGAAAAAGTTAAGATATTACAACGATAAAATACACCCATCGTGTTCAATTTATCATACTTGAAAGCGCATAATAACACTGATTGATTATGTCCAGGAAGCTCTGCAAGAATATTGTGTATGCTTTACTCATAAAATTAATTCTGATTGTATTTATGTCCCTTATTAATTAAAGAATTTATTGCAAACCATAATAGGCTGGGTTTTTTTTCTTCTAAAAAACTTAAAAGTTTGCTGAAAAATCAAGTACATTTTTAATCTTCATTTTATTTGTTCGAAAACTCAGAAAAACTTTTCTGATCATTTCGGAAACTAATGGTACCCCTTATTTCATATTGAAGTAGCATATGTCATAAGATTTTTGTTTTTACTTTATTTCAATTATATGTAGTCTTTCCTTTACAATAAATCTTCTGCTAGTTAAATTAATTTGCTTCCTCACAGATGGCAGCACTACAGGTTAAAGAGAAAAGTGTACATTTTTTAAAAATTTTAATTTATAAATCTTTTCTTTAAATTTTGTATTGAACTTAATAAATACAGTATAAATGGAAAAAGAAAAAATATTCTCAAAAGATATTCTAAGGCAATAACTCTAATATACACGTATAGTTGACAATTTGTCATTATTAAAGGACGAACTATCACAGAATGATTAGGATCAAGGAACTCAACATAAAGCTTATGTTTACTTTACTCCTAAAGAAAATTCCGACAGTATTAATGTCCCCAGTTAATTAAAGAAGTTATTGCAAACAATATTTAGCAGTTTTTTTTTCTTCATTTTTTTAGAATAATTAAACTTTGCGAAAGATAAATTTAATTGTCCTCTTCTTTTTTTTTTCAAAGACTCAGTCAAACATTTCGGAAGCTAATAATTCTCCTTATTTCATGTAAGAGTAGCATATGACATAACATCTTATTTATTTGTTTACTTTATTTTATTCATCAAGGCTAGTCGATGAGGAGAAAAAGAATATCGAATTGCGGTTTAGGTTAATATAATTTCGTTCTTCCACCACATTTACGCGTTGTCATCGTCAATTCCAACTGCAAGTGTCCTATCCCTGATAGGATCAGCTTATACGCAGCCCGTTGAGGTTCAGGGAGTCATGGAGGTTAAGTTGCAACAATTTCGGGACCAACAGCCTTAATAGTGACGAAATATTCTTGGGTGATGAGACCGTCAGCTATAAATTTTTCGCCAAAAAGGTAACCCCCTAACCCCGTGTTTCCCAATGTGGGGCCCACGCCCCACCGGGGGGCAATTTGATTGTAAAGGGGGGCAATTGAAAAATGAACTTAACATGAGTTTAAACCTTTTGCTCTGGGCCATTTAAATGCAATGCGAGATTTCGGTGACAAAATCGAAAGAAAAAAGCAAATTCTTAATTAATTGTGGTCAATAAATATTATCTGACTTAGGGATTTTTAAGGTGACAAACCTGAAATAAAGTATCTGTTTACAGTCGACGGTAAAGCATTTGTGAGTTATTTAGCCAATATCTTTGAAAAACTGAATATATTAAATAAGAAACTTCAAGGAACAAATAAAACCTTGTTGATGCAAAAGCGAAGATATATGGCTTCATTACCCTTATTGAGTTATGTCAGAAATATATTAACAACAAAAACTTTGAACAGTTTCATTGGCTCCAAAAATGTGAAGTAAATGATACCGCTTTACTTGTTATTGTCTATCATCTGAAAATTCTATCGGCTGATTTAAGAGAAAGATATTCTGATTTAAAACAAATTTATTTTCCAACATGGATGTTGCAGTCCATGTTAGTGGATTTGTCTGATATATCAA
>NC_092204.1:101092996-101108881 GCF_043381705.1 Parasteatoda tepidariorum | reverse complement strand
TGACAGATGAAGACATCGTTATGTTGTTAAATCAAATAGTGATGATAGTAACTGATGCAGAAGATGTAGTAAATGAGGGAAATACAATTTCCATTTCTGCTGCTCTGTGGAAATTTTATTAGATTATATGGGAGGATTTGATTAAAGTGACATTACTGCGGTTCGTAAAACATGTGTAAAACATATGACGAAGACGCATTACACAATTTTTTAAAAGGAAAATTCCTAGTTTGATGTTATACAGCATGCAAATGTCAGTAATTTTTATATTTTTTGTACTGATATTGATTTTTTTCTCTAATTAAAAGAGTTCTCGGATTATCCGTGTTTTTCGATTCTCCGTGCTCCCTGTCCCGGTGATTAACCCGGATAATCGGGAGTGCACTGTATATATGAAAAAAAATATATGTTTGTTCAGAAAAAGTATGATTTTGAGTCTGATTTCGTAACTTGATTAATAGTTTGCACTAATTAATTAGCATATATAGCTCACCCCAAGGAGCCATTAAAATTCACACTTCTACGTCCGCATTCACCCTTGACCCTAATCCTCAGTCACAGCTCAAAACAGGTTTAATGAGAGCAACTCCAGGTTAGATTCCAAAAGTTCATTTCACCATGTACGTAACTGCGAGTTAAACACAGAGTTAACTAACTTTTACCTAAAGATATTCCCGGTTAAAGTAACCACCCATGTGCAGTAAACTAGTGTTTGTATTTTTACTTCGTTTTGAAAAATAAATTTGGCAATTATACAAATTTATTTTTGGATAAATATCTAAAAAGGAACAATTTTTGCATTATATAAAAAAAAAAAGAAAAACGAAAAAAAAATAAACTGTTTACGTTACATTTTCAAGTAAACTATTTAAGAACTTTTATGTCGAGTATTTTCTCTTGTATTTTGAACGAAAAAAAATTAAGTAAAAGCTTCATTATATTATAAAAAATAAACTTTTTCAAGTCATAAATTCTTCAATTCTGAATATAGTCATTCGTAAATTTTACTCTTCAAAGGAATGGATTTATGAAGAATTTTAATAGAAGAGAGTATATATTTACACATGGAAATTTTAAAGATAACTTTTAAACTATTATTTATTTATTTTATTTTTTTTACTAAAAACATCCAAAAGCACTTCCTAAGTTTTTTCATAATAGGTTTAAAAAATCTTTCGTTTTGGAAACTCAATGGAAATTGCTTCAAATAAATAAATTCAGTGAACAATTTTCAAAACTACTTGATTAACCGAATTATAAAACTTAAAAAAGAGGAAGATGAAAAAAGTAAAATGCATTCATTTTGGAGAGTATTTTAAAATAATTGTATTTTTTCGTTCCTGTATTTGTTGGTCTATACTCAGACAGTTACAAGATGAGCTCTGCCAGGTTGCTTTAGGAAGTAAAAAAGTTTTTTGGGAAAGACATTGCGAGCCTGAAAATGTAGTATACTTTCTTTTGACGGGGAGGGTGACTCAAAATGTTTTAAAACGGTATTTTTAAAATTTAAACAGGCCCTTCTTTTCAAATTGTTTTTCGATGTCTTGTAATATGAATTTATCATAAGGAAGCTTAAAATATTTCTGTAAGCGTCTTTCTGTTTAAAATTACTTTTAAAGTATAATTTGCTTCTAATCAAGGGCAATTAGCGAATTAAAAGATTATCATAATAACTAATTTTTGGTAGGAAGTTTTTCTTTATAAATACAATTTGCAAAAAATATAGTTTTCGCTGCAGATAGGAATTTGAGTAATCTACGAAAGTGTAACTGGCTTCATGGTGTTTTCCTAAATTTAAAAGAAATAAAACACTACGATTGTGTGAAAAAATTTTTATTTTAAACTAATCTTCCTTGCAATAAAAACTGAATTAATGTAATTTAAAATTCAAAATTTAATAAATTTCAAATAATTTTTTTAACTTTATGTGTACTACGAGTTATGGATAATTTGCAAAGTAAGTTATTAAAATGAGCTCTAATTTTTAAATTTTTGTCTTTGTAACATGATAAAAGTATGATTAAATGCGTACAATAAGATGAAACAAATGTTCTGAGTTAAGTTTTTCACAATAGCAGCAAATTTCATCAAAAATATCTTTTTTATACGGGCATCTGCTGTGTTTTTACCCCTTTAAGAAAGTGATTTTTTTTAACATTATCTTTCGAACCATAGGATCAATGTTCTTGCAATAACATTATCTGAGAATATATATGATTAAATTACAAGTAATTAGGGAAGAAACGGCGTTCCCAGAAATCTATATTGAAAATAATTCAGTTTGAAACATTCATTTTAGGTCAAATTAATAAATTTATTCATATTAAGAGTTTTAATATCTGATACTTCAATTCATTTCTTATAATTAACTCATAAAAAGAAAGACTTTGAATAATAAGAAAAAAATGGAAAATATTTGGCAGAATTGATACTAATTCAGTCAAATAGAGTAGAGGTTCTTGCAAAAAAAATTGCTCTACTAACATTTCGTTCCATAAGATTAGTTCCGTTCCGTAAGATTATTTGTCTAACGCAATGATTTTTCGATAAAATTGGATTCAACCTCCTTAAAATACAAGAGTTGTAATAACTACTTTTGCAAAATAAGATATCAAAACTCTTTTCTAGTTAACGTTACATACAAATATATTTTTTGTACTTTAAATTTCATTCATCGATAGAAGCAATTTAATTGTTAGAAACAATTATTTCAGTTCATAATATATAAAATATATAATTTAAATTCTCATGTAAGGAGAACAATTTAATTCTTAATTTATATAATTTAATTGAATAAATCCTTAATTTTAAGGGAAATTATTCAATAAAAGTTGCATTTAAATTCCGTAACTAAATTGTATATATGTAGGAATGCAATTTTTAACAAAAATTTCGAATTTTCCATGTACCAAAATATAAAAATTATCAAAGTTCAAAATTTTTTTCCTCCAGAAATTTTTTTTCTTTTCTTATACATTTATTGAATAGTATATTGCTATATAAATAACTTTCAGAATAAATGCTTATAATAAATAAAGCCTTCCCTCTGAAGAAATGTCTAACGCAAATATATGTTAACAACAATTGATTTAAATATAAACCTAAGTTTTCGTATCATATGTCGTAATTAGATTATACCTCAATCAAAAATTATTTTTAACAATTTCAAGATCAAGTTTAATGGAGCCTCAGACAGTTATGTTCATTTAATTAGATTAACATGCACTCCCCGACAATAATGGAAGAGACTATTTAATTTTCTGAATTTTTTTTTTTGAATTTCTTAAGAAATATTTTTTAACTCTAGAGGTGTTTAGATCTTGCTATTTCTCGTATTTATCAATAAAGTTATTAGTAGTTAAGTTATTTATAGTTGATAATTAATAAGTTATTATTAAAAAATTAAATTTGGCTAAAGTAAATAAAGTTATTAATAATTAATATGAAGTTATCAATAATTAAGAGACTGTCAATAAATTACGAACAACAACAACATTTATGCATAATATATTGGAAAATAATAAGCTTGTAATTTGTACGGATAACTTTGATAGTTATTTGTAATTATTGCAAAAATTTCTTAAACCTAGATTAAATAGTTATGAAGATATGGATATGGAAGATATTTCTGAAAAAGAACTAATCTGTTGTCCCATGTTTTTTGGTATAACACAAAAATATTTAATAAAATTAAACAAAATGTTTGGAGAAATTTTTAATTAATTATAATGTTATAATTTTAAAAAAAATGGTTGGAAATTGCGCAAGTCATAAACATTAAAATAATTTCTTTCATACATGCGCGGAAAAAGGTTCATTTTTTTATAATATTGTGGCGGTATATATTTGGAAACTATTGAAAAAAATTCGATTTTAATATCTTGAAAATATTATGAAAATTTTTTTTCTTCTTCAGCACAGGTGAAGTAGAAAAGAACTATTTGAAATACACAGATCTCTTGCAATTTTTAAGATTTTTTTTCTTTAAATTTCAAAATGATAAGTTTCATATCAATCAAAATGTACTTCTAAAACTTTTTAATTTTGTCGAATATTTTTGATTTTATAGGAAGAAAAAACGTTCGACGAAAGATCAGTTATACTTTTATAAAAATGTCTGCTTCCCCATAAATATTTAGCTAAGTTTACGTAATTTTATGCAAATATTGCAAATAATAGCCGAAGTATCAATCGAGTTTATTGTTTCCAAAGTGTATTGTAATACTATTGGCGGAGGATGTTCAAAAATATTTGTTTGCTTGGTAATTTATTTCCGGTAGTTCAAACCTATAAAGGTTTTGAAATTTTCTGTTAAGTATGAGAAATCGTATGATCTAAAGATCTTTAAACTTATAAAATAATCCAGTTAGTTTTTTTGAGAAATTAGAAACAAATGTCAAAAACCGAAAGCATGTCTTGAATTATTTTACGGTAGAGTATATTTATTTTATAAATGTTCAGTTTTATTTCATAAATGTTCATTTTTTAGAGAATAATTTAGGGCTTCGATTAATACACCAGTTCAAATGACATTTTAGATACATCCAATACTTGGTGTTCTGAGAAAACCGCTATTAATTAATTTAGAATTTTTGTTTAAAGTTGAGTATTTAAGTGAGATAAAAGAAAGATGACTAAAATTTGATAAATGATTATCCTTATTCATCACACCACAATTAAGTAATTAAAATACAATTTCCATATTGTAAGAAAGTAAAAAAGGATCTCAAGCGAAAAGCAAACACTTTTCAATTTTCTTAAAGGGGAATTTATTTTGATAATTTATATACTACATTTGCTGTAAGCGATAATTTGTCGATCTTCAAACATTTTCTTTCATACGATTATACGAATATATTCTTTTATATGAACCCGCTTATACGAATAAAATTTAATGTAACGAAATCACTTTATATGAAACTAATGTTAAACTTCCCCGTTTAATCGGATATTTGCAGTTTTAATGTTCCTGCAAAAAAAGAGGTACTGAATTGAAAAAAAAGTAATTATTTTTTTTGAGAAATGTTTCACCAGTTAAAATGGAATTTCCGTTTTTCAGTTAATATAAGGATAGAATAGGTGATCACTTCTATAGGGACACTCTCATCATTACTTAGTCCAAACAGGTGTCAAGGGTAAAGTAGAAAAATTTATCAAATCTTGCTCCCAGTTATATATTGGAATAAGCGAAAGGGATTTTACCCCTCCTTAACTTACTTCACTCACTCATCATGTGAAAAAGGTGGTACCCTTCCGGCGTGCTATTACGCTAGCAACAATTTTACGTTGGGCCCAGTTGGGTTAAAATTTGACTCAACATAGGTCCGATAAGAACATGAAAAAAAAGGACCAATATTGGGATGTCTAGATATTGGGATGGATGCCTATATTTTTAATATTGGTCCTAGAATGGCCTATATAGGGAACATAATTGAACTAATGTAAAACTTCCCCGTTTAAACGGATATATATATANATAACATGAAAAATAAAATAAGATAGCAAGATTACAAAATACGAAAACAGAAGCGTAAATTCAGCTAAAAGCTTAAGTGGAGGGATTTTGTTTTATAGAGCGTTCTTATTACAGTACCTAAGAGTGTTTAATTTGTTAGATACTAAGGACTTGCCCAAAAGTAGATGCGCGCAAGGAAAAAGCTGCATTAAATATAATCACTAAAACATAGCACAATAAATCAATACAAGAAGGATAAAATGAAGAAATAGGAAAGTAAAGAAAATTAAGAAAATTAATAAGTTTTATTTACTGCGCATAAGCTGAAAGTAAAATCATTAAAATTGTATAATTGAATATCAACCTTATTAATTATATACTTCTTTAAAGTATCCGGTGTAATATTACCTTGCGCACATCCATTTCCGGGCCAATCTTTGGTAACTAACAAATCAAACGTGCTTCAGTACTGCAATAAACATACGCTATAGATTAAAATCTTTCCATTTACGCTTTTAGCTCAATTTGCACTTCTGTTTTCATGTTTTGTAATTTCGCAATCTTGTTACGAAAATATTTTAAATCATTCTTGAAAATTTTCAAGTACATGCAAGCTTATTTGAATTCGCTATTCGCTTTATAGATTTCGTTATGCGTTTTATACTGTTTTCTCTTTGCATTTTATTTTCTGTTTTTACGTGATACTTATCACTTAATGTGTTCTGCTTTGTTTAAAAAATTTCTGAGTGCTCCTCATACTATTTTATTGATTTTTTTTTTGGCTATATTGTCACAATATTAGAAAGCACTCCTTTTTTGGGATATAATCGCGAGAGCTGATGACGTGATTATATCTCATATTTTTTCCCCTATTTTCACTATTTTTTTAATTCTTTCTATTTATTATTTTATCATATATATATATATATATATATTTGATTGTTTTATTTCAAAATAATAGCAAACTTCATAGAGTTTCTTATAACCATTTATTTTGCATTTCTCAATGCGGCTGAGTTTCATTAACTTCAAAAAATAAATATAATTGAAAAATATTAATGTCATTTAGAAAATGCACAATAGCGGGCTTAAATTAAACTATTTGCAATATTAATCAATTTTCATCAGGCTATTTAAATCAAAAGGACTTATTGCATGAATCCTTTTTTCACACTTATGCTTTTTCATACTTAACTTAAATTTTAACTTACTTTTTTTATACATACTTTATTCATTTTGCGAAAAAGAGAAAGATTTTTTTTAAACAATTTTACAACTTTTAAGTCAGTCTAGAAATGATATCCGCTATTATTAGCTAAGCGATTGATATTGGTAGCTAATATATTTTATCTGATAGTTTTACTGCCCCAATAAACTTTCCTAAAGTATCAATATGTTTAACTAATCCTTGAAAACAGTAATATATGCATAAAAAATTTTAAATTAAACTTAATGTACAGTTTTGACCATTTATTTAAAATATTTAATCAGTTTTATTTTCGGTACAATTGCTCTGAAAACAAATATTTCATTTATTTCGTTTGTCAATGCGATTTGTTTAGTATAACTATGTAATTACTATTAATCCCCCTTTCTTGTTCAATATATCAAAATTAAAATTTTTAATAAACTTTTGCAATGCCCGTTAACCTTCTTTTTTTAGTTACCTCGAGCTTTAACAATATGAGAGCTCATAAAATAAAAAAATTCAGAGAGAATTAAATTTTCCTACTTATCTTTGCAAAAGAAGATATATGATCATTGCTTAAAGAAAAAAGTGCGAAAAATATTGTGAAATAAGCACTTAAAATGAAATAACTTTCGAAAAAATTGAAATTTCGAATAAATAATTGCCAAGTTTTTTGCTAACTCTTTCGAAATGTTATTTCTAGTGTTTAGTATCTGCGGAGAGATATGAATTCAGTGTGGTACTGCAAAAGAAGTCTCTTTAAAAGTCTATAACTCTCGAACTAATTACCGAATGTTATTTTTGTTCCATATTAATTTATGTATATTTTTCTGCGTATCTTTATAATTTCAGGTTTCTAAGTTTTTGCGCAGTCAGACAAAACGTATCGTCAAGTCCCAAAACAGCGGCGACTCTTATTATTTTTTATCATAAAGAGATTTTATAAACTAAAATAGAACTTGAACACGTAATAAAGGGAAAGAATATTAGGAATACATGTTTTGTAATATTCCCACAACAAAGAATCCTTTCCAAACATCCAAACCCTCCCTTTTTTATAAAGCTGTTATATCGTGACTGAGGGGAGAAAAAAAAAGCCCCTTCAACTCCCATTTACTGAGTTGGGCGAATCTATTGTGCTTGTGCGTAAAACCTTTTTATGTGTTTTTTATAAGACCACTTTACAGATTTTAAATTGAGGGTGCAGCCGTTTAGAACATTTAATACATTGAATTGAAAAACGGAAAAATTGCGGTTTCATTTTTGGAATCTTGTATGAGTGACACAGGAAGCACATGTCGAATATAGAATTAAATAACATCATTAATTTTGAATGACAATTCATTTAGATAATGTGGTAAGCTTGTATATTAGGGTCAAAAGAGCATAAGCAATTAGCAGAACTAACTTGATCGACGAGAAACATGTACTAGCTTTAATTTATTGCTCTCAAATGTTTAGTATAATCGATCAGTTCAACACACGTTTTTTATTTATCACAAAAATAATGCAACAGTTATAAGAATTGGTCGAACAGTTCCTGAGAAATTGTATTTTTAATATCTGACTTTCAAAAAATTTGTTTTCTGCTAAATAATTTGACTGATTTCGATCAAATGTTGTGTTTTGATACATAAAATTACGTACTTTAATTTGATTTAAAAATTTGTATATTTTACAATTCAAAAATCTATCGGCCTTAATAAAGTAATGAAAGATAATAAATAATTATTAAAAATTATTTTTCAGGCAGAATTACCTTTTTTATAAAAAAGAAAAAAGTAAAAATGTGAGCTAAAAGTTTTCAATTCCCTTGAAAAGTTCTCGATATATAAAGAAATACGCAAAAAATAAAATTAACACTACGTGGTCCAAAGCAGAATTTTTTGCATATTTTGCTTTTTCGCTATCAAAAAAGTGAAAAATCTTTTCGAGCACGATAATAATTATCTGATGTGTATGGATAAGAAGTATTGGCAGTACACCTGTGTTAAAACTGGTTTGTAAAATGTTGGTCCGTCAAATATTTCAATTAAGATACGCAACACTCTTTTCAGCTGATGAAGAAACAATATGGGCATTCATTGATGCAAAGCAGAGAATATAGCTGAAAAATTAAATTTATCGAATTCGAAAGTTTATGATTATTTCAAAAAACCAAAAGGTTTAATCTTAGCTCAGAGATCGACATATTGGTTCCGCAATTGAACACTTAATTGAAATAAAACAGTGGGTGCGAAGAAATTATACAACTGTTGTGGTAATCCTAAAAGCAGTATTGTGTTTAACGTTGATCTAAGTCATTGGTTTTCTTTTAGACCGATATTTCTTTAAAACTGGTTTACATTATAATTTGAAATGTGGTTCAACCTTTCACCGTAAAATAGGTCAAGAAAAAAATTTAATCTTGGTTCAATCTTTCACTTAAAATTTCGTTAAAAGTGAAACCTTGAACTTGATTCGACGTCTCACTGAAAAATCAAAATAAAGAAAAACCTTGGATTTAATTAAATGTTTAGCTACAAAAGTAGTGGATCTTACAGTACTACAATATTGGTAGAACTTAGTGCAAAGTTTCTTATTATATTGATTGGGGATGATCGAAGAAAAAAACTTATTTTCTGATCTGATGACAAGATTATCCTTACTTTGCTTTCGGGCATTTTATGTTTTATTTTATTTGTTTTTAACCGTCGTTGAACAGCCGACCCAATTTTCTACTACTAATGTTCAATTCTGTCGCCTTGTGACTTTAAACCTAACCCAGAAGACAAGAGATATACTGACTCAAGTATTGGGAGAAATTAGCCTTCGTGGAGGACTTTTTGATGGAACTAACCCGCATTTGCGTTACATAGATTGGAAAACCGTGAAAACCTCATACGCCTGGCGGCAAAGGGAATCAAACCCATGATCATTACCACCTACTTCTGAGAATTTTTTATGTCAGCACTGTGGTCGGTGTGAGCAGCGTGCGGAATTTGAATCCACCAGCCGTCGTTGGAACTCGAACCCGGTGCACCTCATTAGAAGTTGAATGCTCTATCCCCTGAGCCACAACGGTCTCTCTCTATTTATATAGCATAATAAATAAACATAAAAAAGTACAAAAAGAAAAAAGGGAAAAACGAAGAAAGTTTAAAAAAAACAGTAAGTACTATTTCTTACGCATAAGCTGCAGGTATATAGAACTCATAAAATAATTTCGAAATGTAGAGAAAATATGGAAAAGAATTACAGAATAATGAAAAAAGAGAAAAAAAATAATAAAAATCCGAAAAAAGAAACAAAGATTCAATCTTTTCTCCTGCTCACACAATTATATCCACAGAAAGGAGTGCTTTCTAATATTGTATCAATATAGCAAAAGCAAAATATAATTAAAAAATTTTATTACACACATAATCTATAAAGCGAAAATATGAAACACATAATCTATAAAGCGAGTAGCGAGTTCGAATGTACTTACATGAACGGGAAATTTTTCAAGAATGATTTTAAAAATATTTTCGTAACAGTGCCGTTCTTACTGCATAGAAGTGCGTTTGATTAGTTAGTTACCAAGGATGGGCCCGAAATGGATGTGAGCAGGATAATATTATACTGGATAATTTAAAGAAGTTGACCATAAATAATTTTAGAAAATACATATTTATTTAAGAAAAAAATATAAAATAGAAAAGAGAAACATGAATTGCCTGTTTTGCACATAATCTTTGCCCCGGATTTGTCAGAAATGCATTTGCACATGTGAAAATTATATAAATTAACATAGAAAAAAATTTTTAGTAGATAATTTTAGCCACGGATTTGCCCAAAATGGATTTGCACATGGAAAAATTGTATAAATTAATAAAGAAATTTTTGGTAAATGATTTTACCCGCGGATTCACCCGAAATGGATTTGCACATGGAAAAATTTTGTAAATTAACATAGAAAAAAATTTTTAGTACATAATTTTAGCCACGGATTCGCCCTAAATGGATTTGCACATGGAAAAATTATATAAATTAAGAAAGGAATTTTTTAGTAAATAATTTTGGCAGCGGAATATATATATANTGTGTGTGTGTGTGTGTGTGTGTGTGTGTGTGTGTGTGTGTGTGTGTGTGTGTGTGTGTGTGTGTGTGTGTGTGTGTGTGTGTGTGTGTGTGTGTGTGTGTGTGTGTGTGTGTGTGTGTGTGTGTGTGTGTGTGTGTGTGTGTGTGTGTGTGTGTGTGTGTGTGTGTGTGTGTGTGTGTGTGTGTGTGTGTGTGTGTGTGTGTGTGTGTGTGTGTGTGTGTGTGTGTGTGTGTGTGTGTGTGTGTGTGTGTGTGTGTGTGTGTGTGTGTGTGTGTGTGTGTGTGTGTGTGTGTGTGTGTGTGTGTGTGTGTGTGTGTGTGTGTGTGTGTGTGTGTGTGTGTGTGTGTGTGTGTGTGTGTGTGTGTGTGTGTGTGTGTGTGTGTGTGTGTGTGTGTGTGTGTGTGTGTGTGTGTGTGTGTGTGTGTGTGTGTGTGTGTGTGTGTGTGTGTGTGTGTGTGTGTGTGTGTGTGTGTGTGTGTGTGTGTGTGTGTGTGTGTGTGTGTGTGTGTGTGTGTGTGTGTGTGTGTGTGTGTGTGTGTGTGTGTGTGTGTGTGTGTGTGTGTGTGTGTTTGTGTGTTTGTGTGTGTGTGTTTGTGTGTGTGTTTGTGTGTGTGTGTGTGTGTGTGTGTGTGTGTGTTTGTGTGTGTGTGTGTGTGTGTGTGTTTGCAGACAATGTTATAGAGTCGGAGCCAAGCACTGTCCCAATATAACAATAGTGCAAAATGCTAAAAAGACAAGAAGTAAAGAAAATACTCTGCAAGATTTGAAACTTGTAGGTGGCACAATGCTTGAATAGTTTTTGAGGAATCCTTAAATACTTCTATTATGCAGTCTGAATTCATTCTTGTGTATGTTGAAGAACTGCATAAGTCCTTAATTGATAGAATCCTGTCTCTTAAATAAAATAATCATAACTTTTGACTTTGTAAGGGGAAGGAATAAAGTTTCTGATTGATATGAGTGATGATAGAAACCAATTTGTTAATGTTTTATTGTTACTTTCATCTCACGTGGATGTACTGCAAGCCTACCGTATGATGGAATTTCACGTTTTTAATTTATATTGAGTTCAGTTCATTTATGTTGAGTATTGTTCTAATATGTAATATTTGTATTCATATATTTTGTTTATTTCTTATGAATTGCAATCCTTTGAAGGAGTATTTTGTAATACAATTTTACAAACTTATATGATCATTACATTAATGGTAATAAAAAAGAAAAAATACGGGAATCTCTGAAATCTCTTGCATAATGTATTTTCAGAAATATTCATTAATTAAAAAATCCTTTACCATTGAATGACATCAACTTCATATAAGGGTTAATTTGACCCCAAATTGTGGTTTTAGGTAATTATAAAATTCACCTTTTCAAATTTTTAAGATTTTCCTTTGTATCCTTTTCTTTCTGCTCACAAAATGTTAATTTACAACTATGGTTTGTCAGAAAAAATGATGGGAGTTCCGAAGTGTCGCTACATTATTCAAATAAAATGTTCTTTAAATCGTTTTGGTCATGTTACACATTGTTGGAAATGTTTCGTACTTCCTTTTTCTTTCAAAAGGGGAAGAATAGTATCTTTTTTTCTTCTTTCCCCTTTAAAAAGTTTGAATGAAGTGTGTAAAACGGTTGAAAGTTCGACACAAAATATGTATAGAATACACAAAAAAGTTTTCGCATTACATTTCCCCCAAATAGAAGTGGTCTCTCTGCTCTCTCAATTTCAATAAGCGGAGTTCAAAAAGAAAAAAAAAAACATTCTTTTTATGTGGAGAAAAAAGAGGGGAGATCAAACTGGGGATTCGTGTTGAAGTGCCTCGTGTTTGCACTCTAGTTTGTATGAAAAGCTATGGGAATACGATACAGATTATCCAAGGTGGGATTACGACCTTCCGTGAAACTTATTTCAATAATTCATAACCGCGAATTTCCAGAGTCCCTCAATTTCTCACACTGTATTTGTTTTCTTAGTTTATTGTAATTCAAAATACATTAACTAAAATAATTAAAGCAACATGAATAATATATATGAATAATTCTCAGAAAGTTCGATACTTTTACAAATAAATAAATAAATTTAAAATCTTCAGAATAGTTTAATTAAAACAAAGTATAAGTAACTCTAATTAATTCCATATATAGTGCAGTGTATTTTGCAGATATTTGCACAAGAAATATTCAAAAAAGACGTTTTTTAAAGTTTTTAATGCCAGGATAAGGACTATTAAATTAAGGATCAGAATTATTAGCAGAGCTGTCATCACAGCTCATAGAACTTACTGCATGCATAAGTCGAGAAAATAAAAACAATTTTCATATAAATATTACTACACTTATACTTAATTTTATTTGATTCAAAGTCTTTGTGGAGTTCAAGAACTTTAAAGAAAACCGCGGAATCGACGCTATGACAAAGAATATACAGGGTGTCCCAAAAGGTCGTTTACAAACTTAACATGCTGGTCTGTCTTATCATGATGAACAAGATTTGCATAGGAACTTGTGTCCGAAAATTAAAACTGCGACCGCTAGAGGGCTATAATTGCACGAAAACGGGAGAGTGGGAAAAACAATCATTTCAGGCGTGGACGTTGAAGGAGAAGGATGAATGAGTTTAGGAACGCAGAAATGGCCGACATGCATTACGTATACGGAGCTGCTGATGGAAATGGACGAGCCGCGGCACGGACGTACCTTGAGCGCTTCCCATACAAACGTCAGCCAAGTCATGTTTTGTTTGGACGATTGCACCACAAATTTTGTGAATCAGGTGCTTTCGTAGCACGTAGCCACATCGGTCAAGAACGTGCTACACGCACACCTGTCGTAGAGGAAACCGTGCTACAGGAGTATGCCATCAACCCGCAAAGAAGGCGAACGTGTCTTGGGTGTAGCTCGTTCCACCATAATGCGCATACTGCACGAAGACATGCAACACCCTTACCACTTCCAAAAAGTACAGGCATTGTGCGCTGATGATTATCCCAAACGCATTGCATTCTCACGCTGGTATTTGCAACAGCGGGTCGCACAGCCAGATTTTCCATCATGGATTTTGTTTTCTGATGAATCCTGCTTTACAGGGGATGGTGTCGTGAACCTGCACAATATGCACGTATGGGCGCATGAAAACCCAAGATGTACACGTGCCCATGCACATCAACGTTTCAGCGTAAACGTTTGGTGTGGTACTATCGGTGACATGTTGATTGGCCTTTACCATAGAGTTGAAATAGTAGGTAGAGGAACCAAGTTCGCTTTATTCCTTCCGAAAAGACACGCCACAGATAGCAAGCAAAGAGTTACAATCACGTGATGGAAAGAGTGCAATACTTGGCGCAGTATCACAAATGTTGGCGCACTAAGTTTCTGAACAGCTTTATTTGGATATTACCGATGCGCAAATAATCGGAGCATATGAAAGAGAGAGAAAAAATATTTTCGTTAATCACATTTCTTTAATATTATTAAATGGGTTTTTAAAACATGAGGAGTTTTTTTTTCTTAACAAATAATTTTTTATTAAAGTACTGCCTTTATTAAAAAAATTTCAGTAGTTCTCGTCTTTACCCTTAACACTATTCCTTAAAATTTATTCATTATATAAAAATAAAAAACGATATTCTGCATCACTTATATTTATTACTATATTCAGAAGAAAATTTTTTTTAATGTTTTTATTGCAAAGACCTATTTTTAAAAAAGAAATTAACAATATATATTGTAATAACTATTATTACATTTAACTATTGTTAATTTTTTAAAAAAAAATAATAACTTCGATACAAAAATCAGGATTTTTTATAAATCTACCAGGGCTTAAAATGTGAATTTGAAAATGTTGCCTTTCTTTTTTTAATGAAACATAAGTTCGTTTAAAAAATAAATTTAATCTTTACGTTTTAAAAATTTTATTACTGTTAGATAAAACAAACTGTAAAATTAAACAGATTGTCTGAAAAAAGTTCGATGCTTAGAAATAACGTTAATGTTGCAACACTTTTATCATTTTTATTTATGCTCACCAAGAGACTGCTCGAGAGGTAATATCAAATTTCGGGAAAAATAGCTTCGGGGAAAATAAAACCCGTTTTTAGTAGAACAGATTAGTTAGAAAACATATTTTTGATTAAATTTAATTACGTTTAGAATTTTATTTATATATTGAATACATTAAATTATTTATACAATAAAGATTATTTACATTATTAATTTAGAATTTTGACTTCTTTTTTTCCTGACACTTAAAATAGATATTTTCAAAAATAAACTGCTGTTGCATTTTAACTTAATACTCAACAATTTGTCTAAATATGAAATAAAATATTTATTCTAATATAAAAGTTTTCAGCTCCGAATAGAGAAAAATATAAGATTAAAAGCATTAAACTAATCAAAGAAAATAATAAAAGAGTTTAATTAGAAATTTTACTTTGTATTTCATGTACAATCTAATTCCATAAATTACTAGGAAGTTTAAATTGTACACACAAAGAGACTAGTAGAAAAGCTTTCGAAATTTAAACAAAAAATACTTAAATAAAAGAGAAAGCAATTAGAATTTTTACTTTGTACTAAATGTAGATTGAAACTAATGACGAACTTATAATTAAAATATCTTACTTTTATTTGTGATAGAAATTGCAATTTATGCAACTTTTTATGAGGTAAATTTATGCAACTATTATAGGTCAATGTATATTTAATAATTTTTATGCAGAAAACCAGTATCTTAAAAAGTAGCAGTTAAAAATATTTTACTTTACAAATAAAAGAACCATAATCATTTTATGGACATTAAGAAAATTACAATGCCCATCCATAAAAAATGTAATTTTCTTAAAAATAGTAAGTGCATTTAAAACTATATCTTTTAGCCAGCTGCAAATTAAATATATACAATCTAGATAAAGGTAAAAACAGTTGAAATTTTACAAGAAAGGTTCACGATGCTAAATCTTTGCACCACAGCCAGCTGTTAGCCTTGGCCGTCTGAGCAGTTTATTCCATACCAATGCATAACATGCGCTAATTTACTGCACTAATTTACTCCTATACAACTTATCCACTTCTATGTTATGTTTTCTAAATTTGTTGCACTAAATCAAACTAATTCTACGCTTTAATATACTAGTAAAATAAAGTATTTCCAATATCATACTTTCGAATTTCTCC
>NC_092204.1:101083794-101090693 GCF_043381705.1 Parasteatoda tepidariorum | reverse complement strand
GTAAATTAAACTAAATAACTACAATTAGGAGAACTTAGCATTAACATCATTAAGTTACAATCGAAATAATGAAAAAACTGGTATAAGTTGAGTATCATAACTAAGAAAAATTAAAATGCGCATAAATGTAAACCAAGGAAAAATTGAAACCAACATTAAAACCTTTGAGAACTTATATTTAAGAAACATTACGCAATGTTTATAAGAAATTAATAATAATTAATAACTGAACATTAATAACATAACATAAATTTAATTAAATAACTGCAAACTAAAATTATTAACTAACATTAAGTTATAATTCATGGAAATGTATGATTTTTAAAACACCATTTATATTAAGTGATAAATATAGAATTATTTTACTTCCTTTTTGATAAATTGTCTGAAATTAAATGACTTAAACTTAAATCAGGAATAAACTTTTGAAATTTTAAGATAATAACTTTCAAAAAAGCACGTGCTTTCCTCTACTAATCAGCATTATAATCAGCTTGTTATAAATAATTTGCAAATAAGAGGCGATAAAGGATAATCCTCTAGCACCCCTCTCCTAGATTCATCTTAGTCCTTCACCCCTCCGATTTTCCTTCTCCGATTTTGACAATTGAAGATTGATTACTGATTACGCCCACTGAAGAGGGGGAAAATATCTGTGACGATCGAGCACAGACATGGTACGAGACACCTGTAACATCGGATATGGATCTTATCGCCAGGATCGCGGAAGCGGCAGCACGCGTCCGTGACACTCCTGGCCAATCCATGCGCCGACGTTGTGAAACGTGCATTGTGGCGAATGGAAGGAATTTTGAGCATTTGCTGTGATGTAATGATGTTTTATAATAGAAATCATATTAACACCGCTATCGATATAATTTTTTTTCTCCTCCTCCAAACCTGCACTTATCCTCTCTAGCGGTCTCAGTTTTAATTTTCGGACACAAGTTCCTATATAAATCTTGTTCATCATGATATGACATACCAGCATGTTAAGTTTGTAAACGACCTTTTGGGACACCCTGTATAAGGAATATCCCCTATGTATTCTTTGGCTATGATTCTCCGTTTCCAGAGAAATTTTAGAATAAGACCATCTTCTGTATTTTACACACGTCAGAATGAAAAACTTTTATTGGAAAGAAGTTCCTTCTTTGTAAGAGGGCATAATCGTATCTAAAATGAAGAAATTCCGTACAACTTTTTTACTAATATTTGAACCTAACCCTTTAGCTCAGCTGAATTTCAAATTCTATCCTGTAAATATTTTTTTAATTTCTTATTCAATATTTGGTTACTAAAAAACTTGCTAGATGTTTTCGTCATACAGATTACTTAAGAGCACATTACTTGGAAGTGAAAACTTTTTGTCGAGGGGGTGTGAGAATGGGTGCAAAGGAAAAAGGGTGGGAAAAGGAGGACCCTTCCAAGCTGACCGGCCTGTCAATCAAATATAAGGGGGAACCAAGAACCCATTTCCTAAACCCCTCTTTGCCTCAAACCTTCTCAAATAACGTGGTTTTCTTCTTATTTTATTTTCTGGACAAACCTGTTTTGCTTAGAATTTTAGGATATAGGATAGCTTCGATTGAAAACTTTCTTCCTTCCTCAAATAAGACATTTGCTTGACTAGAACTTCTCACTAGGTAATTCATATCTCTCTCTAACAAGAGTTGAAAAGTGCACACTGATTGATTTATTTTGTTGTAATAAACAGTTTTTCAAATTTATACTAAATGATCTTGACACTCATATGATTGCTTTGCGATCATGTAAATTTTTTCTTACTGATTGTAACATCAATATAATATGAATTATTCCAGAAATTAATTTTTTATGGTGTTATTATTGATATTTTTATATCCTATTTAATTGAAATTAAATTAGAAGCTTTATAAATTAGCTCTGTCATTGTTGTGGAATACAAAAACAAATTCATTTTTGAAATTCATAATTAAATTTTGGTTGATATGAAAACTTTTTTAATATTTTCCCCGAAAGTGATAATTTATAAGTGCTGAAAGAAAATTCAGGTAGTTACTTTTCGTATTCATTATTATGTTTGTATACATTTTCTGAACTAATTCTGAATTTTAAAAGTAATATGTTATCTTTTACTTTTAAAATTTAGAATCAGTTCTGAAAATGTATACAATTATAATAATGAATACGAAATATTCCGTTTGATATTCCGTATTAATATTCCGTCAGAAAAAAAGAAAATGAAAAAAAAAATCAATTCAAATCGTTGGAGCAGTTTTCTTTATAGCAGCGCAATGCAAAGGATAGTACTCGGAAAGGCGTATATATACGCCGGTGGTAGGGAAAATGAAACAAATGTATTTTTTATTAAACAAAATGATCTTTTCCCTGAGATTTGCTATCATTAAAATTTTTTTTACAGATTTAAGTATCAATATTAGTCTAAATCCCAAAAATGTTCAAATTTTATTGATAATTTAATTTCAGATTTTATTGGAATTAAGTTCAAAATTGTATACATTTGCTACTTCACTGTTGTGCCGTACTTCCACAAATCCGTTCTTGAAATTCATAGTTAACTTTTGGTTGACACAAAAACTCATTCAATATTTTCCCCGAACGTGATAAGAACTGAAAGAAAATTCTTCCTTTGGAATTTCGTTTTTTCGTGTTCATTATAATAAGTGTATACATTTTCTTAACTAATTTCAAATATGTTACTATTTAAGATTATTAAACGGTGTTATCATGAAATAATGTATTATAATGCCTTTTATATTAAATAAAGAACAATTTTATTTTTCATCCTCTAATTTTGAATAATAATAAGAAGCGAAAACATAATAAAAGCAGAGAATAATATTCAGAAGTGATGATGAATGAATATTGCCAGTTACTTCTTATTTTTATAAAGGGACAAATTAATAAAAATCTGCAGGTAAACTTTTATTAACTGCATTTTCAAAACAGGATGTATAATGAAGTATTCTGCTTACATTATGTAAAAATGTATTTATTAGCTATGTTTATGTGCAGTATATACAAAGGCCAAAACAAAACAAGCTTTAGATAACTATAAAGAAAAATTTGAACGGACGTTTTCTAGGAGGAAATATAATTAATAAAAAACATGCACATGAATGAAAAGGGAGGCAAGAGATAAATCCCACATAATTTTTTTATATACGAAAAAAAGTATTTTTATTTTACTTAGCATTACAGACGTTGAAAATCAGTTGTAATGTTTTAAAGAATGATATACAAGAATAATGAAATTGTAAAAAAGAGTTCTCAGAAATGGTAGGTCATTATTTCATATAGTATTCTTTTTAAGTATTATTTTGATGTTTATTTTAAACTCTTTGGTAAAAATCATTTACACATAAATTAATTAGATTCATGCATGTATGCGCATAGCATTTCGTTTAATAGTATTGAATTAACGTTTTTTAAAATTGCAAATAAAATTTTTATGGCAAAAAATTTATCTAAATAACAATACATAAGATACATAATAATACTTTGCAATTCTAAAACAAGATGTAGAATGGTTATTAAATTTAAATTATAAAACAATATTAAACAAAATAAAAAAGAATGTATTAGCTATAAGCAGTATTTACAGCAGAAAAGCATGTTTAGAAGTTAAGAAAAAATTTGAATAGCTAAGATGATTTTTGAATGTTGAAAATATAGTGGGTGACAAGAAAATTACGGTATACTTAGCGAAAATTTATTATTAATTAAATTATTTAGATGCAAAGAATGAAAGTATCATTTATAATAAAGATAACAAACTCACTTTATTAAGAATGATATGACGGGGTGAACAAACAAAGTTCAATAATTCAATTTAAAGTAAATATAATTTTCAATTTAAAGTATTGCCTACTACAGAGTTAACTGAATAATTTTAGCAATGTTTATGTGCAGTAGATACAAAGGGAAAAGCAAACATAGTAGATAAAGGTAGAGAAAAATTTGAGCAGTTACGATGATGTTTTGTTGGAGGAAATCTAATGAATAAGAATCGTGCAAATGAAACCAATCGGAAACAAAAGAAAAATCCTGCTAATTTTTTATATGTGAAAAAAAAAATTTTAAAGTGCGGTATGCTGTCAGANATTTGAGCAGTTACGATGATGTTTTGTTGGAGGAAATCTAATGAATAAGAATCGTGCAAATGAAACCAATCGGAAACAAAAGAAAAATCCTGCTAATTTTTTATATGTGAAAAAAAGAGTTTTAAAGTGCGGTCATGCTGTTAGACATGCCACAGAATTGAGTAAATAATAATAATAGTAATAATAATAAAAAAAAAAAACATATTTTCGGAGGGAGTTTAGTTTTTTTTTAAAAAAGAAGAAAATTAAGTTTATTGAAAATAATTTTATTTATTCAATAATAAGAAAGAAATTAGAAAAGGGTAAAAGAATTATGAATTTTGGTCACCTCAAAATATTTCAATACTTGACGAATCCTATGACAATAAATGTAAAAAATAAAATAACTTTAAAAGTTAAGAAAAAAAAACTACAATTTTTATATTATTTTGCATGAAAATAATAGAAATCTTATTTGCATTAGGACAATTTTAATAAATTAATTAAGTGTTAATAAGCCAATTATTGATTGGCAAAAAATTAGCTTTTCAAAAAACATTTCTATTTTAAAACAATAAAAATGTTTAATAATGATCAAGATCTATTTAAATTCTTAGAATTAAATAAGGACATGAGTTCCCATAAGCTTAATTTTTTTTATCAAAATATTTTTTCATGCCTCTTCTATTTAGCAAATAAAATTTGTGTTAGTTTTGGCATTAAATTTGAAAATGCAACTGTCGAATTGAAGTAGATTCCATGTAATACGCAAACAGCAATATTTGAGATTTCTTAAAATAGAAAATTTACATAATAAAAAATAAAATATGAATTTTAATTAATTGAATATCCAGAGTTGTAGTGCACCCTTTTGATCCCCTTGCGGGTATTTATGAATTTATAGCGCCTTTATCATTAAATAAATTAACAAAATGAAACTACGAGAATGAATTAAAAAAAAAAAGAAAAGAAAGAAAGAACGAAAAGAATCTTTGCGTAATGAGTGGTCAGTTTTCACTTTCTACTTTAGTAGATAGTGATTGGTTTCCCCAGAAGATTTTCCTTCTAACTGGTCAATTAGGACTTACACCACTTCCCTACTCACAAGATAGGCGGGGTCAAAGCGTTTGGGCGGGTCTCAAAAAAATTAAATGAAATAATGTGTTTTTTTATCAATATCTATAATAGTTATACGAATGAATTTATTTTCAAATGCTTTGTAAAAGTAGTTGCTTGATGGACGCGTAGTCAAATATTTCAAAAATCTTGTAGTTTTCCTGCAAAAAGTAATTTAAAATTTCTCATTAAAAAAAATGAATTTTCTTTAGCACTTATTATTTATTATCGCAAGAAGTAATTGCAGACCCCGAAGCATATTTTAATTATCTTGTATAAAAAATTAATTATGATATATCCCTAATAGTTTTAATGGAAAAGGTAGCGAAAATTCCCCCATAGACTTAACATTACAGAGAGTTTTCAAGATGGCGCGGGTTGAGGCCTAAAAACGGTATATTCTTACGTAATGTGCCACCAAGTTGCGATTCCCACATTGGCGGATTTTAAACATGGTCATTGGCTCGCCAAGTAACCATAATCTTACACTAGCCCCTGACCAGCCACTCCTTTAGAGCGAGTGGGAGGGGCAAGGTGTCAAGCACAGGGCGTGAGCATGAAAACTACGAGTAACCGCTAGGTTAGATGTGTTATCGCTCTCGCCTAGTGAATAAAAATTTTCCTTATTTAAAATATGATTGCTACTTTATCTGTATTAATGATACGAGATTACAAGCTGACTTCGAGGAATGCAGTTTCAGAATTTTTTAAAAAATAAATATAAGTAAATAAATAAAGAGTAAAAGTAATATAATATAAGTAAATATAAGTAAATAAATAAATAAAAAGTAAAATAAAGAGTTTATTAAAAAGTAAAACAAGAATATAAGCAGATTCGTTTTAAAAGATTCTATTTTTTCTTTTCTTTTGAGCAGATTCATTTATTTATTTATTCATTAGTTTTAAATATTATTGAGAAAAGTGGTTTTTTCTTTCTTTTTGCCAACAGAAATGTTTTCAATATAAAATGTTTTTAAAAAAATAATAAAATAAATTTTGCTTTTGATATGCCTCCAAAGAAAGTCTTTAATTCTTTCGTGAAAAAATGCTTTAATACTCGTGAATATACGCTCTGCAAAAATATTTTTGGTTCTTCGTTAAACTTTAATATTTTAAATTTTTTTAAATTGCTTCATTAAATAAAGTTAGAACTAATTTTGACCTTTTTTATTTTTAATACTTTTTCTTTTAAATTTGATCTTAATTTGAATTTTGACACGAAATTAATTGTGTATTCGCGATTCTCAGAAAAAAAAAGTGTCAAAACACTTCTCTTCTTCGTATTGCATTCAGTAAATATTTTAAGAGACATAGATTCCTTATAATATATTTTTTATAGTAATTAAAAAATAAGTACCTGCTTTTCCTTTATTTTAGAATACCTCGTAATCAACATAAGGAATACCTCGACGTATTTATTAAAAAGTAAGATTCAAGGCACATTACAAGTAAAAAAAAAACATTTTTTTACAGATATTTTGTAAGCAAAGTATGTATTATAAACAAAGTAAGTAAAACTGGTATTTTTTTTTTTTTTTTAAATTTTGAATACTATTGAGAAAGATATTTTTTTCTCTCTTTTTGTAAAAAAAATTTTTTTTATTATGAAAGTAATATTCATAAAATAAATGAAATATTTGCTTTGATATGCCACTAAAAATACATACACATTATACACACACATCTATATATATATAT
>NC_092204.1:101067842-101083294 GCF_043381705.1 Parasteatoda tepidariorum | reverse complement strand
TATATATATACGTAGTTGCCAACTCATAACCGGAAGATTTTATTTTAATATTTAAAGTATTAGCGACATTTATGTTATTCCAATAAACTTTTTTAAGTTATAATAATAATTATAAATGAGTTTGACCACTATTGCAAATAAATCATTACTATAAATATATAAAAACGTAATAGTTATTACGAGAGAAAATGTCAACCTGGTCAAAACATAAATGTATATTTTAGTAAGATTGTTTGTCGGTAATTGTTTTTCTACCACTTGGAAAATCCATTCTTGGAAAGAGTGAAAATTGGCTGGCATTTATGGGCAGTGGCGCAGATTATGTGTGTACCCCTGCAAGAATTATAAATGCGCCCTACCTGAGAATTAACGCATTTTTTTAAAAATTATAATATGAGACAAGAGCACTATGAAGAGACATTCGGGAATTTATAATCGTTCATTTTATTTAAATTTACATTAAATTATATTAATTTATTTTAAATCAAATTATTTTAATATTAATGAATAAAGAATTAATAGTCGCGATGAAAACGAGGAATTAGATAAGGTACTAAATTGAAACACTGTATAACAACTGACTGAGTAACAACATTTAAATAAGATTTATCTAAATAATACAAGGAAGCAACTCACTATCTTACAATAATGACATTCTAAGTTTAGTTACGGGTAATTTTTACAAATAAAGTGAAAGAAATGAAACGAAATTTCACATACGTACAGACTACTTTGATATAAGCAAATGATTAGAAAATCAAAGATTATTTTTTTCTTTGATTTTCAAATCATTTACTTATATCAAAGTAGTCATTACGTATGTAAAATTTCGCTTCATTTTGACGGCTGCTTCTTGGTGCGGTAATTTATTTCTTTGTCCATGAGTGTAATACGAATATTTGATATGAATATATAAATATCTTATAAAATATAAAAATATATTAATTGAAATTCATATAGTAGGATGCACTATCTTTCGGAATGATGCGCTACGTGCCCAGTTATTTAGATATGTTGACAGCAATTATGATAATTTTAATGTAAACTTAATGATTTAGACATTAGTTCTTTTCATCAGTTAACTTAATGATGTATTATTATTAAATTAAATTCTTTTAAATAATTATAATTCCTTTTCTTCTCTTAATTCCTAATTTCATTTTTTTTTTTGTCTTTTTATTAGTTAACATAAGAGTAAAATTGCATAAAATTATATTATTTTAAACATTAACATTAAACTTGAAAAAAAAATAAAGTGGTATGTTCTTCAAAATAAAAATATTTCCTTTTTGAAAAATAAATAAATAAATGATAAGAAAATAATTATCAAAAAATATAAAGATCTCAAAAAGGGATGATTTTTTTATCAAATCACGTACCACAGAAGTATATTTTAAAATATATTAACTATAATGTTCTTGAATAAAAAAATAAAAAAAAAAGAAGGAAAAAAAAAACGAGATATTGAACAACATGACTACATGACTACGAGATATTGAACAACATGACTACTTATTGAACAACATGACTACAAATTAAATATTATAATTAAAGAAATCTTATAGGATCTAAAATGATTTAAGACAAAACAAACGCATTACAGCTCAAAATAAGATTCAACATTCAGTTGGGATTAAGTTCAATCTATTTTTAACCTTAGGACATTGATATTTATAGTGAATTATAAGAGATTTTGTGAATGTTAAATCTTAAAATAGTTTTTTTTAATTACTTTTTGCTTAAAAAAGTTAAAAGATAAAAGATTAGAAACAAAACTTAGAATCATAAATAGTTTAAAACTCACTGTCGAATTCTGCTTTTTGCAATAATATTGTTGTATTAAAAAAAATCAGGATTTGAAAAAAAAAATTGAAATAAATAATAGTATATAAAATAACATAACATAAAATAACATAATAGTATATAAAATAACATGGATGGACGATGAAATCGGCAGAAATAAAGGATGTCAAAATTAATGATTAAAATACCCGATTCGAAAATCGCACGTCATTTGATATCGGATTAAAATTATCAGCATTTCTGAAACCCAGTGAAAAAACCGCAACAACTGTCAAATGAATAATAAAAATATCTTTTTGATTTTTGAGGAAATAGGCATATTTAAATGCATGATTCGAGTGTTTTATTAATTCATATTGAAATTATCAGTATTTTCAAAACCATGTGGAAATGCGTTATGCAAAAAATAAACAATCAAAAAATATCATGAATTTACGTTTAAAATTGACACAAATAAGCACCTTAAGGGTGATTCCTATTTGCATGATTTAAAAAACGCGAGTCGTTATAATCTTCTATATATATAAAAATGAATGTGTGTATGTATGTCCTTTATAGACTCCTAAACAATCCGACAGAAAGCGATGAAATTTGCCATACAGTTTGTTTCAAGCACGAGGAAGGCCACTGTCAACATTAGAACATTCTGCGACAAATCGTTCTTGCAAGATGGGCGAAAAACGAAATGGGATTTTCTGATTGGTTAAACGTTTGCCATTATTTTAAATTTAACGATTGAATTTTCCCTTATTTTAAGGATTACATAATTGCTAGCATATAGCTCTGTTTGGACAAAAAAGAGTTAATTGCACGCATTTAATTATTTTATATTCGTTATGTCAGAACAGCTCTGATAGTATAGGTATAGGAGCCTTATGTCAGATGAATTCGATGAACATTACGTGGTAGGACGCGCGGTTTACGTCATCAAATTTATACTTTGTCTGATGCTACGGAATTTGATTTTATTTATATTAATTATTTTAAAAGTGTTTCTAAAAAAAATAATTATTTGAAATCGACGGTAATGAAATAGAAAAAAATATTCATGCATTCGAAAGCGAAAATTAATGGGAAAGTGGTTCTAATTCTTTTAGGAGAAACATAGAAACTCGATGCCAATGAGGGTTAATCACGCCAATGATGTTTAATTAATTAGGATAATATATGCATATTGAAATAAAAGAAATTAGAAAGTAAAAGAAATGGAGTAAAGGTATTTATTTGTCTAGACGAACCGTAAGAAGTCGGCTTGTTATCACTGACGACAATGATGCTTAATCAATGTTAGTAATATATATTAATTGAATTTAGAAAAGTAACATTTGTACTAAAAAGCAAAAATAAAGAGAAAAGCGCTTTGGGTTACCGTAAAAAATCAGCATATTATTATTGACACTAATGCTCAATTAATATTGATAATGTGTACTAATTGAAATAATATAAAATAAGCTATGTGCTAAAAAGCCAAGCTCGTGGAAGAAAGATTAATGGGAAATTCGTTTAAGAAAACATCAAAATATCACCATTCACAGATGACACTTAATTCATATGTATCCCTGACGGTAATATGTACTAATGGTATTATGGTAATTGGTGATTTAGTTTTTATAAGAATTCTACAACAAGTTTTCCGTAATTTCAGAATATGTTTTTTCCAGTGGCAGCTAAGATAGTATATTAATATTTCAATGAATTAGAATTAAAATAACTTTTTTCCATCACTACTTTTAATTATTTTAACAGTAAATTAAAGGTCAGATAGAGAAATGATCGTGCTCCAAAATCCTTATAAAATTCTATTTTCTCTTTCTTCTTCTTTTTTTTTTTTAAATGAATGCGGCTTTAATTAGCGGTCACTGACAAATACGTATAATCTCAAATGATGAAAGGTTATGTAATAAGTACCAAATATGCTTATATAGGTACAAAATATATTAATATATTTGGTGATTATTAAAACTTCACCAATCATTTTTAATGCCAATACTTAGGAAATAAGTGTTTTACGCCCCCCCCCCCCAAAAGGGATATGTACCTGAGAAAATCACTTAACAGTGGTAAATTTTAACTATCATGAATCGGTCGCGAGTAACAGCATCATGCCAAGCGATGCTAAATACATTTTATCTTTATTCCATTGGTATGAATTACAAACAAAAAGCTCTTCTTACTTCAATGACGTAAGGCCACCAACATAAAACATTAAGCAACATAGATTACAACATGAAACATTAAGTAAAAAAAAAATTATTTTAGCTATACTTAGTGGAAGAGCCTGGTATGTACCATTTTCAGAAAGAGAAAAGAACACACGCATCCGAATTATTTTTTTATCAATTTATTAGAAGGTGGGACTAATAATTATTTGCTTTATTTTATTTACCACTGCCTAATCTATGTGAATCTATCTAATCTATAAAAATGAATGTCTCTCTGTGTGTTTGTGTATCCTTTACAGACTCCTAAATCATCCAAATGAAATCAACGAAACATAACATACAGATAATTTAAAGCACGAGAAAGGTCACTGGTCATATCAGAGCATTCTACGACAAACCGTTCGAACGGGATGTGCGAAAAACGAAATGGAATTTTCTGATTTGTTAAACGTTAGTCATTGTCTTAAATTTAACTATAAACGATTCAGTTTTGTCACATATTTTAAGAATAACACCAGGGACAATATCTAGCTCTATTTGATAAAAAATAGTTTATTGCGGGAATTTAAATATGGAATTATTTTATATTCGCGCTGTCAGATAAATTCAATGAGCAACATGATGTGGTGATACGCGAGGTTATGTCTTTTATTTTATACATATAAAGTTGTCTGATACCACTAATTTTTTTATTATTAATATTTCTTATAAAACATCCCCAAAACAAATTTGACTTAAAATCAACGGTAATTGAATAGAAAAAAAAATATGTATGCATTTAAAGGCAAAATTAATGGGAATGTTGTATTTATTTGCTTAGGTGAAACGTAAAAAATCGCCACATTATCATTGATGCCAAAAATGCTTAATTAATTTGAATAATTTATGCATATTGAAATAAAAGAAATAAGTTTTGTACTAGAAAGCAAAAGTACACTCTAAAAACTGTACCTCTGATTTCAGAGGTACATTTGAATCATTTGTGCCTCTGAATTTTAAGGGCACAACGTACCTTTAAAAATGAAAGGCACAATGTACCTCTGATTTCAGAGGCACATTTGGATCGTTTGTGCCTCTGAATTTTAAGGGCACAACGTACCTTTAAAAATGAAAGGCACAATGTACCTCTGATTTCAGAGGCAAAATCAGATGTACCTCTTAACTTGAAAGGTACATTGTACCTTAGATTTTGCTTTTATGTACCGCTCATTGAAACAAGCATTTAGTGGTACCAAAACCTGTTATTTACCAGATTTGAACACATTTTTTTTTACCTATTTGTAATTTGCTAGCACTTTATATAAAAAGGGACTTTCTGTTTGGTTTACACTATTACCAAGATATTAATTATAATAATTCTTAATGAAAAATATTTCTCAATTCTTTGAATATTGGCCACTTGAAAGTGATCATTTCAAGGGATTCCATCTAAGGCTTTTTCATAGACAATTATAAAATATGTAAATTTATACCATTTCTTTAATTATGTAGCGTTTAATGATACTTCAACAACTACAATGATGCTTTTCTAATCAGATATAGGTACAAAAAGATAATATTTATTTCTGTTAAGCCAAGTCAATATAATTCATGGATTTTTTTTCTTTTCCAAAAAGCATCCTCAAAATGGAAATTTATTATAAATTTAGATATTTTTTAAATATTTAGAGATTTCATAAAATAGTTTTATAAGGATCAAAAATTAAACACTAAATATCATGAAATCTAATATCTTTTATTTTCACACATAAAGAACAATTTTACATAATTTAGTAACAGTTGCAATATGATGTATACAGTTGCACAAATTTGGAAAAACATAGAATATTTTAAAATGATAGATGTAGATTTTGACAACTTGGATATTTTATAACATGAAATATGCTTAAACAAATGACTTAACAAGTGTAAAATAAAAGATTTCTTTCCATTGAAATGAATTTTTTTAAAATCCAGATTTTGGCGAAACATATTAACCCGTTAGGCGCCATCATTCCCATTTTGGGAACATTAGCTTTCAATTTTTTTAGAACTAACTGTACTTAATATTATTTAATCGATGATTTTATTTGAGCTCAGAATATATGAAAAGCCTTCTGCAATTTTTTTGGAAAGCTTGTTTCAGAATTTTTTTTTATTGTATTTTAAAAAACGTGAAATTCTGCATTTTTGCCCCAATCATTAAACATGCATTTGTTTTATAAATATTATTAAAATAAAAATTACTTTCGTGCTTAAACTTGATTACAACAATCGGATATAATTCTCTTTTCTATAATCCGAATTTCGATGTCTACAGTATTTCTTAAAATGTCCTATTTCACCACAATAGAAACATTCACGTTCAGATCTAAATTTCTTCACAATACTTGGCGAATTCCATTTCTCATTAAAATGTTCTTTCTGGCGATCGTTATTACACGGAATAGCTTGTGGATCATACTGAAAATTGGCAATGAGATTTTCTTTAAAGTAATAATAATTATCATCATAAATTTCTGACCTTTCAGCAGGAATAAGCTGTAAAGCACACGAAAACCAAAGATCGAAATTCACACTAAATCTCTTCGCTTTCTGTTCAAAGAGTTCGAAGTACCGTCGAATTCCACACTTCTTGGCATCAATTTTAAACATCTCATTCACTAATTTTTTCTAAAGTAGGAAATCCTTAATAACAATAATATTTGTCACCAATTCTTTCAAAAACTTAATAAAACATTTCTGGAACGGATCCCACCGCTGCCACCAATTAATACATAGCTGTAGCGTATCAAGCTATATTAAAGAACTGTTCAGTTTTTTTATAAAAACATTTATTTCACACCACAACAAATACAATAACAAATATAAAGTACCCGTAACGGGATAGTTAAATCTTATAAAGGAAACTAGAAAAAGTGCCCGTAGCGGGATATATGAAAACTCACCCGTAACGGGATAGATAAAATATCATAAAACAAACTAGATAAACCCGTAACGGGTAATATGAAAACTCAAATTCCACACAAAACTAATTCTAAAAAATCAACAACTTTCTGGTGTTCTAATTTTATCGTCTGCTTTTATTATTTGTATTTCGTCATAAAATATTTCATTGATGTGCGCATGCGCTTCTTCTCCGTTACATCGTACCGAAGAAAAAAAAGGGAAGCCCATTTGAGAGGCACAGGGAACCGGTAAAATCCTTTCGTACCGCGCATTGACTCGCGTTTGCTTTGGTGCCTTTCATTTCTTGTGGTGCCTCTCATTTTTAAAGGCACATTAGTTATGTGCCTCTAACGCGAGAAAATAAAGGGTACATTTAGCTTGTGCCTTTTATTTAAGAGGTACAGTTTTTAGAGTGTAATGGTGTTAATCTATTTATTTGTCTAAAAGAAGCATAAGAAATCGTCATATTATCAATGACGACAATGATGCTTAATTAATGTTGGTAATATGTCAATTAACTGTAACATAAGAAATTGATCAAAATTATAGCAAAAATATTGAAGAAAAGATACTTATTCATTTTGAATCGACATCTTATTACTGACACTAATGCTTTATTAATATTGATAATATGTATTAATTGAAATAAAATAACATAAGCTATGCGCTAAAAAGCAAAGTCAAAGGAGAAAAGATTAAAAAATTTGCTTAGGAAAATCGTGGAAAATCACCGTTCACAGATTACGCTTTTATTTATACGTACTACTGGTATTATACTATATTAATATGTACTACTGGTATTATACTAATTGGTGCAGTTTTAAGAAGAATTCTACAACGGGTTTTCCGTGATATCAGAAAATATTTTTCCTGTGGTAGGAAAGACAGTTTAATAATATTCCAATGAATGAGAGCAAAAGAGCTTTGTTCTTCCATTACTAAATATTTTAATAGTAAATTAAAGGTTAGATAGCGAAATGGCCATTCTCCAAAATCCCTATCAAGTTCAAATAAGAATTCAATTTTTTTTTCTCTTAAATTTCGGCTTTCGTTGGCTGTCACTAACAAATATATTTCTCACTAAACTTAAATGTTGAAGGGTTGTGTAATAGGTACCAAATATGCTAATATAGATGGGAAAATATTATAATGATATATTTCGTTATGATTAAAACATAACCAATAATAAGTCGTTTAAAGACCAATACTTTAGAACGGCACCTCGAAAAGGATATGTACCGGAGAAAATTATTTGATAATGGTAAATTTTGACTATTATTTGGTTTATCCGCGAGTAATAGCATCATGCCAAAGGAGGCTAAACACATTTTCTTTTTATTCTAATGGGATAAATTACAAAAAACACGTTTCACTTACTTCAATAACGTAAAGCCACCGTAAATGGCAACAAATAATATTAAATAAAAAAATGAAATTATTTTAGTAACATTAATTGAAAAACTTAGTGGAAGAAGCAGGTAAGTGACATTTTCGGAAAGAAAAAAAAGGTTGTATCCGAACTATTTTATTACCAATTTAATAGAGGACGGGACTAATAATTCTTGACTTTATTGTTCCTAATTTTCAATAAAACGTAACTACCTAAAAAATGAAACCTTATTACCAAATTTGAAATAAAAAATCATGCCAGCATACTAAAAATTTATATGATTAACTGTGTTATGATTTAAAGAAAGGCAAAACCAGTTATTCATTAATTCCCCTAAAAATGTCACTTACCTGGTTCTTCCATTAAACTCTTTCATTGTGTCACTATGTGCTTTTCAGTTATGAGCATGATTTCGTAGTGTTTCTCTACTGTGATTTATTGATACTTTACTTATTTTTTATTCACCCCGTGCGAAGAACGGGCATTTAGCTAGTATTGTAATAAAAAGATTGGGATTTTAAGAAGCACGTGGAAATCCGACAATAGCCGAAAAAGCGATCTAAAAGTCACTTGGATTAATTGAGAAATAGACACAAATAAAGCGCTTCAAAAGTTATTATACTAAAATTCGAAATTCACGCATCATAATTCAGTCGTATTAAAATTGTCTGGGTTTTGAAAATCTAGTAAATTCTTAGTGAAAACCATCAAAAAAAGCGATCAGAAAACTACATAGATTTAAAGTTGGCGAATTCAAAAACTTAAATGCGTAACTCAAAATTTCTAAATTTTTTCTTTCCGAAAAAAATTATACTATTTTATTTATTTTTTTAATTTGCTTTTTTTTAATGTGCTCATGGGTAACCGCGGGCCGTAGGTTGAGCAGCCCTTGTAGTGTAGTATTCCTGGATCAAGCACCCTAAGCCCTCGCTCTTATTAATGAGTGCTTTTAACTTTAATGAAGTTAATAAGGGTCATTTAATTTGTAAAAATTAAATTACCGTTGTAACTTACTATTTGATAATGAAATAATATTTAATTTGTTATAACTTACTGTTTATAACAACTTTATTGTTTATAAACATTTCACAATATTTAGGATTATTTTATTATTGTCGATTATTTATAATTACTTATTTATAATTACTTATTTATAATTACTTATTTCATATTTGCAATTGATAAAATGCATAACTTATTAAAAAAATTTTAATTTTTAAATTATTTAAAGTACTATCTAAACAATGTGTAATAAATAAGCTTTAATAAAAAAGTAAAATGCAGGAAATAAACTTTAAACTTGCTGATTTAGATTTTTATTTTGCTAAGTAGTTGTTAATTTACGTAGTAGCATTTTTTAAATGCTTGCTACTTTACATAATCTGAGAATCAAATAAATAAAAAAATTTGTATAACAATAAAAAAAAACTATTTTTTTGATTTTTCATTTTCATGATTTTCATTCTTTTCACAATTTCAGATTCATTTAATTAAAAAAATAAACGAAAGTACTAGTTAGTTTTTAAGAAGAAAAAAAAGCAATCCTTTTCTTCTCTCTTATATAATTTTATTATAATAAATAGCAATTTGCGAGCAAAAACAATACAATATGTTTTTTTTTTTCAAATTTAATAATTCATCTCTTTTTAGAAAATTGAATTTTTAATCGTTGTACTTTATTAAAATAGATTTGGTAATAAATTCTCAGCAATAAAATTTTTGTCTTTTATTACTCTCTTTCATTGAACCCAATTCAGAAGGGTACCAAATAGTCGCACCTTATTTGTTATTTAAGGATTTCATTTTAGAATTTTTAGTTATACAATTTCAAAGTTGTCGTTCCAGCCATAAGGGTTATTGATGATTTTTTTAATCAAAAATTCGTGGTTTTAGTTTCACTCAATGCAAATATTTTTAATTAAACAAATTTTCAATTACGAAATTTTTTTTATATTTTACATGTTCCTTCTTTTCCTTTTTTAAAATCTTATTATTTACCCTTGTGCATGTAAAATAAATTATGAAAAAGTCATTTGGAAGAACTTTTTTTTTCACGTGTTGCATAAATTTGTAAAAGACTTATTTAATTAGAATTAATCGCACCAGATAAGGATAATTTAAAATAATAATACAGTATTATTTTAATAAAATCAATAAGCCCTAGTATAATAATAACCAATGAATATAACAAAATTCTTTAGAAATACTTAACTAATATTTAAAAAAGAATTTTACATCAGAGAGAAAAAAAATATGCGGAATTTTTTTTCCTCCCTAAAATTTGAAATTTATCATTTATTTATCATATCATTTTAAAAGTTCAAATATCAAACTACAGTTTAAGAAATAACTGAAAAAATTTCTTTAGTCAAGCATTTTCTTTATAATAATTTCTAACAATGTTTGTTTTAAAAATAAGGTGATTTTAGAAATTTTTTAATATTAATCTTTATTTGTTCCTAAAATATTACAAAAGTTTAAAAAAGAAAAGAAAAAGAATCGAGCAATGATAGTAATGATATAATCGAGCATTGATATAAGACTAACAATATCTTTTTGTCTTGAAATATTTGAATGAAAATTTTCGCATATTCAGAAGATGAATAGAAGAATTAAGAAAAAGCAAATATATAAAACGCTTCTTTATTATGCATCTAAATTTATCAGCAACTTAATGTTAATCCAAAAACATTGATAAAGCTTCCGTTTTCATATTCTGGTCTTAGTATTACTCTCTTATATTGAACCCAGCTCAGATGACTAAGGTGATAAGTCATCGCAAATTTATTTTTTATTTAAAAATTCCTTGTTAGAATATTTTAGTTATACCATTTCATAGCTGTTGGCTTAGCCATAAGGATTATTCATGATTTTTTTTTATTACAAATTCGTGTTAGTAGTTAAACACGATGCAATAGATTGACACAGTGCCAATAGTCTTCATTAAACAAATTTTTAATTACAAAATAATCTCAATTGTTTTTCTGATTGACGGCGAATATTTTTTCATATGATTCACAATGTATGCAAATGAATTATATAGAAGTCATTCAAAAGAATTTTTCTTTTTCACAGGAAGGATAAGGTTAGGAATTTCTAACTGCTTTGGAACACTAAAATATGTGATGTAAAGCAGCATCAATTGAGGAACCGCTTATTTATATATTTTCCGTTTCACGTGTTTCATAACATGTTCAACGAAGAAAAAGCTAAATAATTAGCAATATTATTTTACGCAATTCGCGATCGCAACGAACTATAGGGGACGTTGTTGTATGAGACGAATACCTGCGATTTCTATATGAACAGTCATTCAGTTACTCTAGAATTGTCTTTAATGTAGCGATTAGCATTGTAAAAGAAAAATTCCTTCCTTATTGTTGCTAATTAAATTTAAAAAAGAAAAACTTTTAATATTCCTCCTTACGCAAACGAAGACAAAATGTATCTCTTTTTTTTAGAAGGAACATCCAAAACACATCGGAAAAATATTTGTACATAAACAGAAAAAAATATGTATATTCTTATAAGAGTTAAAACCTAATGCCCGAGAAATAGTTTTACTAAATTTAATGATGTAACATGAAAGGCCTATTTAAACTTTACATTCCATAGTTTTAAGAATCATATTACTTCAAAAATTAAAATGAACAAAAAGTATACATAAGCCTCATAATTTTATGAAATTTAATTTTGTAAAAAAAGTTTTTTGAAAACAATTTTTATCAAAAAATTTCAAGTTTCAATAAAAATCATTATTTAGAAATAAAAAACGTAAAATAAAGAATGCTGACGAAGCAGAAACAAAAAAACAATTCCTTCTTGTCGCCATTATTTAGTGCTACGAAAATTCGTCTTTGGGATTTGCCAAAAACAAAACAAGATGCAATTTTATTTTTTCAGGAGCGAAATATTTTACCGAAAAAACGGAAATGTACCAATTCTCGCGACATGAGACTTTATCTTAGTAAACGTACGTTTTGGAAATGTTATTTCATTTAGAATCTTATTTGTCAGAGTTCATATGGCGATACAATTGTTTTGAATCCATGCTAAACACTATATCGGCCCATTTTCCACCGAAATCCGATTGACTACTTTGATTTTAAATGAAGTATTTTATTTTATGATTTGTCGCAAAAATTTTAAGTGTAATTTCAGATTGGCGGCGCTTAAAAACCGCCAAATCTGTAGCGGCGGTGGCGTTAGTACGTAAGTACCGATTTTTTATTCCATACTCTTCTGAATCATATTACTTCAAACATTAGAATATATAAGAAGTATACATAAACACATAATGTTATACCATTTAATTTTTCAAAAAAAGTTTTTTGACAACAATTTTATCAAAAAATTATTCACTAAAATTGTAAAATAAAGAATTCTAAGGAAAAAAAACAATTTTAAAAATTCTTTATATTGAAATAAACACTTTCATATTGCTTCTTTTTTTATTCTTATAGCTCTTAATCAGACGTAAAAAACCATTCTATAGAAAACTATCATCAAATAAGAAAAAAAAATATTTACAAGCGAATTTTTTATTATAAAAATCATAACACTCACCTGTTTCATAAAATCCGCAGATTTCCAAATGATATGTTCTTCGTATGAAAATTTTATTTTCATATAATATATGCATAGATTATTTCATCATTACTTTCAGATAACATACCACATCAAAATTTTATAATTGTAAGACCTCGATATGGATTTAAATATGGAGCTTAAAAGCAGAATAGCTGAATTCTAGTTGAAATTAATCTTTCAAAACTAAAAAATGCTTACCAAGAAAACGATAAAAAATTATTAATAATCAGCATAAATGAAACTATTTCAAGTAGTTCGGATGATTCTTTATTGTTGTTTTCCGAATTATACAGATACAGAAATATATACTATTCTATAAAGAAGAAGAATATTCTATAACTATTACAGTTCTGTAAGTTCTGAATTCACTTTATTCATTGGAATGACGAAAGCAATGTTGACTTCACTTTAACTTGTAATGAATTGAAGACAGAAAAAATTATTTTACCCTAATATGCACATCTGTAACAGCAAGTGATCATGAAATCCGAAGTTGTGTTGTTGGTAATAGAAAGGTAAAACTTGTTGAGAAATTGTTCTTCAAATGCTTGGCGCGTTCTGCCTCAGTGTTTGGCATGTTCTGGTTGGTTTTTTCAAGTTCTTCTACTTTTTTCTTCGGGAAATTTTGCTTCTAATTTGCTGCTAAGAAAATGGCGCCCGTCATGGCCAATGGTTATGAGTTACGACGGAATTAATGTCCGATATTTTCAGTCTCCCGCTAAAGGGCGTTCTCGAGAGTTGCGATCGCGAATATTTATTTCTGATCTTCCTTTTTTTTTCTTTTAATAAATCTTTGCATTATTTATTAACTTTTTTTTGTTTCACGTTTAAACATTGCGTGATTCGCAAGTTGAAACATAGTACAAAAAGTTTACATTACTTTGATAACAATAATATATTTTACAATAATAACAGAAAGTGTTTTGTCTATATTAACATAATAACATAAAAATAATAAATACATTGATATTTAGTGTGAAAATATGTCGAAATTTTATTGATTTAATTTTTGTGCATTAAAATAAATACAAAAAAAAAGAAAAAATACTTGCAGTTTCAAGAAATGAGCTCGAGCATCTTTTACTATTTCAAAAATAGTTTATTTTTCATTTTTCTGCATACTTTAATACATTATTGTTCTGAACAAAATTATATTTTGGCATTGTATAATAACACAACTAAATGTTGAAATGGAGTATTGTATACGAAAAAAAATATTTTAATTTTTATTTTGTTGAAAGTGATGATTTTTAAAAATTTTTACAATAATAAAAAATTTCTTAAATTAACATAAAATTCAATAATGGAACTTGAAAGTTTAATATGATCTAATATTAAAATAATGCGAATCAGCAATAATTATTTTATGCATTAGCTATTGACTTCTTAAGCACTTTAAAATCAAAGTAATTAAAAGGATTTGGAAATAATTTTTTAAGAAAATTAATTTACAAAACTTTTTCTAAAATTATTACACTCCCCTACACATAATTATATCCCCCATCTCTTCTAAGCAAAATGTGGTATAGAAATTTTTTGTCATAAATGTTAATAAAACAATTAGTAATTTGAATTTTTTATGTCGGCTAGTTTTATTTACAGATTTTATCGTATCACAAATTGATTTTTATGAAACTTAAGAAAATATAAATAAACTTGTTTGTTTAAATTTAAGAAATGCTGAAGTTAAATTAATTATAATTTGAAGTAGAATTTCTTTCAAAATTTTTCTATTTGAAAATCAAAATCATATTATTAATGTAGTAGTAAAATGGAATAACTCAAAGTATTAAAAGAAAAAAAATTATAATCGAAGATCTTAAATTTTTAACTTCGGATGGAAAAATAATTTTCTGAATGCTTTGAAAATATTTATATTGGATAAATGCAACCAAAAACAAAACAATTAAATAACTAGCTAAGCTTTAATGCAAATTCAATGTAACTGGAAGAGAGCTTGGAAAAATTTACTAAATTTACTAAATTTATAACACAATTAATGAGGGAATAGGATTACTACGTTATTTAGAATTTCGTCCCGTTTTTCATCTGTTATGGGAAATAAAAATCAATTAGGCAAAATTATAATACGATATTTCTATATTAAAAATTGTAACTTTGTTTTGGGTGTTCAATTTAACCTTGCACGTTGTTAAAAAATTATAAGATTAAGCATAAAGAGGAAAATAAATATAAAAATAAGAAGACAAAAAATTATAGGACTTAGCTTACTATTTAGTTTATGAGACTTTGAAAGCTCATTTCGTGAATTTTTTATTACTTTTAAATTTGCATAGCATTTTGCGTGGCTGCCGGATTTCAGTCGAACTTAGTTTCCTATTTAAATTGTTATAAGTTTCGTCAACAAATAAAATTACCTATCTTTTATTTCTTGTTGAATCCCACTCTGTTCATTAGGTTAAATTTGTTCATCAAATTCATATGATTGCATTTCAAATAAAGTTAGTTGATACGATTAACATGTTAACAAAATGACTGTATATGTTGAAAACAAAATATATTCGATCTTTCGTAGAAAATATCGGTGTTTAAAGAGTAAAAAACAATATATATATATA
>NC_092204.1:101062047-101067766 GCF_043381705.1 Parasteatoda tepidariorum | reverse complement strand
TCTTGCTCTCTCTCTCTCTCTATATATATATATATATACAGGGTGATTCTAAAAAGATGGGAAAAATTTTAGGCAGTGATAGTACACACCCAGACAAACAATTTTTATCAAAGAATGTATGGTCGAAAACAAAACGCAAAACCACTAGAGGGCACCAAAAGTTATGTTCCTATATGAGGCAAAAGCAACCAAAGAACGATGAAGTTAAGTTATAAAAACAAATTTAATGGATTGCGATTCCAATAAGTGTTCAAAACAGTTGCCGGCAGAGTGAACTTTCCCTGAAGCGGCCGAAAGCTTGGCGACAAGTTCTTCTGCAGATTCAATGGTAGTCTCATACGTAAGAGCCTTCAGCTGTCCCCACAAAAAGAAATCGAGACATGAAAGATCTGGCGAGCGCGGTGGCCAAACTATAGGACCACCTCGCCCAATCCATTGGTTTGGAAAGGTTACGTCCAGATTGTTTTGCACTTCTCGTACGTAATGAGCTGGTGCTCCATCCTGCTGGAATCACATTACTCGCCGGATGTGTGGAGGAATGTCGTTCAACATGTCTGGCAGCACCTGTTGCAGAAACGTGAGGTGTTTTTTTCCCGTCAAGGCGTTCTGGCAGAAGATACGGGCCTAGTAAATGGTCGCCGATTATTCCTACTCAAACATTGATAGAAAAACGTCGCTAATGTGAATGTGCGAATGTGGATAAGTGGCATGTGGATTTACTTCTGCCCATACATGCTGATTGTGGGTGTTAAATGCACCATCACGCGTGAAGGTACATTCATCTGTGAAAAGAACAGTTGCTACAGAATCAGGATTTATAGCATTCTTCTGGAGAAACCCGCGGGCGAATTGCACACGATTAGGATAATCCAGTTGAGTCTGTCCCTGGACTTGTTGAACATGACAAGGGTGCAAACGTTCATCTTTCAGAACTCGCCATGTTGTGGACTGCGATACCTCCAATTGTCTAGCCACAGCTCGTGTACTTGTACTTGGCTGATCAGCCTCTATATTCGAAATAGCTTCTTCCACCATTCCGTCCGTCCTTGCACGACCTGCATCCGACCGGGCTGATAGAAAGGATCCAGTCTCACACAACTGTCGGTGCAAGCGCTGAAATATTTTGCTGTTGGGCAACCGCCTGTTGGGAAATCGTTCTGCATATCGGCCTTTTCCTTGTTAGAGAAGGACAACATTTTCAGATAAGTTACTATCGCGATTGACAATGCACTGTAATGGGTTATAAGAAAACACAAATTCCAAAACAAAACTAATCTCTAAAAAAACCAACTACTCTGTCGTTCGAAAAAGGTCTTCTAATTTTATCGTCTGCTTTTATTTTATTGTTTATTTCTTTATGTGTTTATTTTATTTTATTCATGCTTTTGTCAGCCCGTTATTTGAATAATATTTTTACTTTTATTCATGCTTTTGCTAGCCAATTATTTTTCAATATTTTTAGACATTATAGCACTCTTGAATCAGCAGCTTTTATGTATGAATCGTGACGAAAACTTGACGCGCAGTAACTCGCAACAGGAATGGAGCTTTCACGTTTGCATGAATAAACTTTCCAAATGCGCCAGCACCTTTGCGTTTTGGTTTCGACCATGCATTCTTTGATAAAAATCCTAAAATTTTTCACTCCTAATTCCCTCACTTCCTAAAATTTTTCCCATCTTTTTAGAATCACCCTGTATAGTTATATAACAGATTTTATGTTTATGGTTATTATATTATACATAAATTTAATTTACAAATTATATTTTATAATTTGCTTACAATTCAATAACTTCTTTAAGATACATAAATGATTTTATTTTTAAAAGAACTGACAGTTCTTTTTATAAATGAAGCAAAATTAAATTTAAATAATAAGAAACTGTTTTATATTTTAAAAATGCCAAATTTATATCATGTCAAAAATAAAGAAATTTTTTTAATGAAATTTCGTCTATTAAAAATATACTTATTGCTCCTTTGCCATTTCTTTTATTCGTCCCGTGCTAAGAACGGGTATTCAGCAAGCTATATAATAATTAAGGCTGAATTAACAAATTAATTTGTTTTGAATGGGAATTTCCCATTTTTGGAAATGGCACAAAAATATGTCGTCTATGGGAATTCTAATATATAGTAAAACGATAGTAAACTTTTTTTTCACTTTCTAGTTGTTTTTCTGCAGAAAAGGACTCGGTCCCCTGTATAAAATCCCTCTATACCCTTCCCTCATAAACTTTCCCCTGGAGAACACCTGCGCCCACGGGTGGACATCATTAATTATCTATTTTCTAACAGTCGTTGAACAGCTGACCCAATTTTATGGGCCTACGACTAGGGCAAAATTCACTTGAGTCAAATTCCAGTTACCCCACAGAGGCTATAGAAGTAAAGAGGCTATCTCCTAACCCCCCAAAAGAACCTCCCCCTGAACTAGAACTTATACTTCGATTGGTAAATGAAGAGAGGCCAGGAAAGAGGCGTGGTTTAGGCTCTTTTTGCAATTTTTTTTTAGCATTTTTTCATTTTTGATAATAACACATTTTATAATTGAAGAAAATAATTACGAATTATTCGTTTGGAAGCTTGAAATCTATAGTTTTTTATGTGTACTAAAAAAAAAAGGATTTACTGAATGAATTTTGATAAAAAACGGATTTCTAGAAGATAACTCGATTACCGATCTTTCAACTCCATTAATATTTTAAAATTTAGAGTGAAAAGAAGTGAATACACAGGAACTTAGAGTAAACTATGAAGTTTCAACTGCTGAAAGAATTTTTTAAATATATCAAAGTGCAAACAAATTATTTGTAAATGAAGTTCAAATAGTAAAAGCATTAGCAGCTGACATAGAGATGCCAGAACTGTCGTCCTCACAAAGATCTTTTTGTTCTCTGAACTAAAACAGGAACATTTCTTCGACTTACTTTAAATTATAAGGAAAAAAAAAAGATAAAAGAAGAAATATGTCAGAGAAAATAAAAAGGAATTATCGAAAACCTTTTACCCACTTTTACTGATCATACAGCATTGTACACGATTGTTTTTGCTTTTTAAAAGAATACTTTCTTCGATGTAAAACCTGGGAACAAATTTTTTGGTACTCTTGGTACACTAAACATCCTTGAAACAAAGAAGAAAAAAAAATTTTTTTTCGAATAAAAAGTACTTGATATTAGTATAGATTTTCACAAAATCTTGTCCGCCAAGACTATATTTTTTTTAAAATGAAATATATTTTGGTTCGTTGGCAGCAGAAAAAGGCATCACGGGAGAGATTCATCCAATTTTAGAGAATACATTCAAGCCGCTTATAATGAAGAGATTCAGTCTCCTAAATTTCAAAACCTTACATTTATATACTTTATTGTAAGTACAATTTTTATTACTTCTCGTATTAAAAGTAAAAGAAAAACATAATTATATAGCGAAAATTTAAATGAAAAGCTCCTCAAAAGGAGCATGTGCTCATGGTAAACGAAAATATTGCGCAACAAAAAATTACAGAAACTGCTTAATACTGCAAAACAGAACTTTTCAAAATTCCTTTCAAACATATTAGAATAAAAAAAATTTTAATTCAATAATAGTTTTTACAAAAAATGTTTGCATTATTTTTTTTTTTTTTAATTTAATGTTTGCGAAATTTTATTTTTATTTTTCTTTTGTTTAATTTCATTGGATTTGTAAATTTTAAATCAATATTATTAGAATATTAATAATTTTTCGCTTAAAACAATCAATAAATAGAAATAAAAAACTTATCTAGCAATCAAAATTTAATAATATCTACTTGAATATTTATCTGGTCAATGCAATTTATATAACGAATAATGAAACTAAAATCAATATGATTGGTTTTCAATACTTAAATTGGAACATTGCTTCTTAAATGTAATTCATTATATAACTAGGATAAATTTATGCAATAAATAAATAAATGTTAGTGATACCTTTAAATGGTTTCCTTTCTTGTTTTCTAGTGTTGAATGGTTCCTAGAGGTTGCAAAGCACATTCTTACTGTACTATTATCGAAAAGTTACGTTGACGTTCAGGTTCTTAGTATAATGAATGCTTTTTATTTGTAGTTAGATGCTATTGTGTCTCTTAGTTTATTTTATATATCGTAATAAATTATAATATTGCACTTTCGGTGGTAACTTGGCGCTGATATCTGTTTTTATTTCTCTTATGTTTTTTTTTTTTTTTTTGATTAATAAGGAAAGCAGTAATCATGACTGTGTGAACTGATGTAGACGATACTTGCTCTGAAGTCAGAGCATCAGTGGAAGAGATTAGGATAAATCAGGGTTCGTACAAATCTTAAAAAGTGGTAGCAAAAGGGGTATATTTTCAAATAAAAACATCTAGTGACGAATTTAAAAGTGAAAAACTCTTTTATTACAACATTGACACAACTTGTAAAGTGTCATATGGACCGTATGAACCATGATCCGAAACCAAAATACTTGTTAAATCACAATGGAGCGAATTTATAGTGTTCGGAGTATTTTTGCAGACATCAATGAAAGTAAATAGGTACCAATTTTTTTAAGGCCGAAATAAGATAATATATTGAATCCCCGCAGAAATACCAGATGTCTATTGTAAAAAAAATCAAATTTAAAAAAAATTCGACTTGTTAACAAATTTCCTAATAAATTGATTGAAGCTGATTTTTTAGTTTAATTTTAAATAATAGCAATATCATTATAATTGAGAGCAATGAAATTTACATTACTTGAGCATCGTCAACTTTTAAACTTAATTTTTACTTGAAAGTAACCTTGTTTTAAACTAAATATTTGTTCAAAATATTAAATTCAAACCAATCTGGTTAAAGTTCTCTTAGCCTCGGGCTAACCATAGACGGCTTTAGTAAATTTCATCTCCATGCTACCCATATGCTCGTTGATGATAACAAAATTGCCCCTTGTTCGTTGTTTTATCTAAGAGTTGTTTTACCCTTTGGAGTTTCAAAATTAATAGGAAAAGAAAATTATGCTATTTTTATGTTTTTTTCCCACAAATATTATATTTCTGTCTAGGTACCCAGAACCGGATGGGAGATAAATTTAAATTTTACTCGACTTCGGGAAACGGCAGGTTAACAAACTGTCCCCGGATCAGTCAAAATGTTAGGATTTCGTACAACACTAATAACCATCAAAAGAGGGCATTTATATTGTACACCGCAAATTTACCTAATGTCTAGTACAAAAGAAATTGAACAAAAAGTGATCCCACTTACAAACAAAACTTATAATAATATGTTTGATGTTGATTCTAAAATTTTATTTTAAATGATAGCAATATGTTTATTCCTAATTTTAGTACCATTAATAAAATTCATATTACTGATAGAATTAATAATAATCATAGGAATAATAATCTTAGGCATAATAATTACTCAAACTATAAATAAATTTAATACTTTCATTTCGGATTTTTTTTTCTTCTTTTTTTTTTTTTGTTTTTTTACCTGAATTTGTCCCTTTTTAAAGACTATACATTGAAAATTTTTAGGGATCATTTAAAATTTTTTTGTCTATAATCGATCTCAATATTTGTTATATGCTACAATTTAGTATGGTTTTGTTAATCTAAGTTAGGCATCACTAAGTTATTCACCCAAGTAACCAAAGTGTTCAGGTGCTGACTCTCTCTCTCTCTCTCTCTCTCTCTCTCTCTCTCTCTATATATATATATATATAT
>NC_092204.1:101053253-101058753 GCF_043381705.1 Parasteatoda tepidariorum | reverse complement strand
TATATATATATATATATATATATATATATATATATATTATATATATATATATAGCTTTAAGTAGTAGTTTAAAGATGATATTCTTAGACAGTGTAAGGAAGTGGGATCTAATTCCACCCTTTCAGTAAATGATAATTGACGACTTCTTATGTGTGATCACTTTTTCTTTTTCTATTATCGAAATCCAACATTACTTTTTCTTTCCTTTTCTCCAAGCTTTGGACACGTGCCTAAGTCATTATGGACCCTTTACCATATAGCCCAAAGCTTGGCTACTTGTCCGGCTCCACACCAGCCTAGGAACGAGCCCAGTCAGCAATAATTTATTCAGAATTTAGATAAGTACAAAGTCTCAATGTTTAAAAAAATACAAAGATTAAATATAGCACAAGTTAATGACACATAATAACAAAAAAAAGAAAGAAGTATAATAAGAAAAACAAAATGAACTTAAAGGCCGTAAAAGTGACTAAAGTAGAAAATCCGTAAAATGGTTACGTATTGAATGGAAAATAAGTAAACAATTATGAGAAAAGATAAATTTCGCCTAAAAGTTGAAATTGAAGTTGCAGTTGGCTTTAAGGCGTTGAAGTTCTGATAGGTAAGTGGGACAAGTAGAGTGGGAGGCTTTATGAGTACAGTCATGTCGGGAATCGGAGTGTTTATTCGAGTCCGAGCAGTTTATACAGAAGTCCTCGGCTGAGTCGCAGTTTTCTTCCATGTGACCGTTTATACCACATTTAGCACAGGTAGGAAATACTTGTTGGCATTGGTTTTGATGATGTCCTAGTGATTGGCAGTTACGTCATCGTTGAAGTACTACTCGTTTTTTATGGAACATTTATTTAGTCCTGCGAAGAAATAGTGAAGTTTGAGAAGTTGAATTGCGACACGATGCGAGGCTCTTACTATGATGTGTTGTTTATTTTGTTGATGTTTGTGCGGCAAGGTTTTTAAGAATTGAATGATGTCTACATTGTTGTTGTAAGTACTGTTTTCTTTTAGAAGTTCTAAAAGTTCTAGGATCTCGTCTACGTTGTATTCTAATGGTGCGTTAAGGATTATCAAAGAGAGTAACCGCCTTTCTTTTTCAACATACGATAAACCAGTCTCCTGTATAGTTTGGAGAGCTATGTCTTTTTGATGATCATTATGGAATTTCAATTCCACAAGATGGCTGTTTTTGAAGATCTTTTTGACAGGTAGTTTCGAGTTGGTCTTAGTAATTTTTTCCCGAATGACATTAGTTGGACAATTTTCCGTAGCTGGGATGATGATAGGTTTTGGAGGAAGTTGTGGTTGAACATTATCACTGTTACCAGGATAGGCATGATTTATATGATCTAATTTGTTTGATATGGTTTTCAAGCTGTCGTCTATAGAGTTGAGGGTGATATTCGGACGGCAGAATGATTGAACATTTAAGTTGTCCATAATTTGTTTTAACTGTCGAAGAGCTTCGTGGCAAGCTTTTCTCTGCGCTGATGGAAGACTGTACATTTTCTTTTCGCGACTTTGTTGGTTGTTTATGTTGATTTTCAGAGTGTCGAACAGTTTTTCAATATGGGATAATTCATATTCAGATGGTGCTGGTGATTTTGTCTCTGTTGTTTCCTCCTGGGCAGTTTCTTGCGGAGTTTCTGTTGAGTCTTCTTCGTTCTCTTCAAATTATTCCAGAATTTGCGCCTCTGTTTGGCAGGCTTGCGCTGATGATGTACATCTTATTGCTGTCAAAGGTGTGGTTGTTTCCATTTGTTCTCTACTTGACGCAATTATACTATTGCTCAGACTTGTTGTTTTTGTTGATGGTTTGTCTCTGGTCGATGTGAAGATTCTTTCATTTCTGATTCGAGACCTAGTGGTAACTTTGGGTGAACCCCAGCCTAGTTCTGAAGATACATGTCTTTGCATTCTTTTTTTTTTTTAATTGTTAGGTGCTTATCCGTTATTTCTTAGAAACGTTATATTAAAAAAAGAATAAGGATTAAGAATTTTTTAAAAAAATGGATAGGGAGCTATGTATTATTTTAAGTAATTACATTTTTATGTGGCGATGGTGAGTCCCCCCCAGCCCCAGAAGAGTTCCCATTATGAATGCATGTAAAGTGATTAATAAAATTTAAGTGAGGATCCGATGCTCTGTTGATTTGCTGATTTGCCAGTGCCACCGTCCAAAAATGAATATCTAGATTAAAGTAACATGGAAATAAGGAAGATAACAAGATTGGGTCCGGTGGTCAAAGCAGTATGAGAAATAAAATTTTGAAAAAAATGTGTTTAACTCTCTTCGGAGCATACGGTTAATTTTAAAAATTTACTGAAAAATTGCAAATAAGGCGAAACTGATGGTGCCGAAATCGGAGCGAGTCTGAAGATATGTTAGATATCATTATTGATTTCATAGACGGCAACACTGGCAAATTTTGCTATATTCAACTACGTTAATTATTAGATTAACTAATGGTGTACTAAGTTAGAAAGCAGTTATCCTAACCTATGATGAATAAAATTATTTGAAAAATGAACTGGGCTTAGTAGGTAAGATGATGAAGTTATCAATTAGTGGGAGCATTGATACTTAAAGAACCAACCTATGTGAAAAGAGAAGAAAATAAAGCTAAGCTGTGTTTGGTTAAACAAACATTTAAAAAATGCTGCAATGTTAATCTAGATGCTTATAATGATAATAAAACATTATCCTGCAATTTTGCAATGATAATACATTTTGTTTGGCCAGGGAATGGGAAGAATGAAAAATATTATTTAAGAATTATTTGAATTAATTTATTTAAGGCGATCGCTATGTTAAAGCTTATGCAGAGTCAAACATTAAATTAAAATGACAATACATATACACTAGTGCAATAATTCATTTGGCCAGGGATAGTTATTGGCGAAAATGAATGATGTTAGAGGTTGTTTTAAAAGAAGACAATATATAGAAATATGTAATGCCCTAAGCTATGTATTGCTATTCGAAAAGGCATTGTACAAGCATATGTGGGATGAAGATTAATACAATTAAAATTTAAACAGTAATAATTTAATAATGAGCACATGAAATCAAAATAAATTAAGTCACAACCTCAACATATTTGTAGAATGTGGAAACGGCATTGCACTAAACTATGTAGTATAAAAATTAAAAGATGACATAATTAAATATCGATTTTAGTATTAAACAAATAAGATGTCAATAAAATGAAAACTTAAGGCCCTATCCTATTTAAATGAACTTGAACAAACATTGAACAATTGTATGTGGAACAGGAAATAAGTATTTAATGAGAGTATAAAAATTTACTTTGAAATTGATACAAGATAACTGTTATTTAAGATTACAAATAAAAAACATTAAAAAGATTAAAAATAAATATTTAATAAATTATTGGATCAAGCTGGTGATGGAATTGAATTGACAAATTTAACTGAATATTACATATATGAAATGTTTTGATATTGCTATGGAGAATAGAACACCAATTATAATGGAAGAGTGATATATGTTTGAAAATTAATATAAAATCACAAGATGAATAAGGATTATGTAGTTAAATCATAAACAATTGAAAGAAGTACATAATAAAAAATTAAATTAAAATATTAACATTAAGAAGTTAATTAAAGCGGTCAAAGTCAACGTTTACAAAAAGGCGAACTTTAATATAGCGAAAACCTATTCCGAGATCATGTCATTGTTTAGAAAGATACCTATAAAAATTTTATGCCAGACCGCCAAAATTTAATAACATTATAAATTTAGTGAAGAATCGCATGGCTCATTGCAAAGAAATGTTTAAAATTAAAAATAAATTGGAAAAGGTACTTTTAGAAGAAGTCAAAGTTATCGTTAAAATGCGCTTGCATTAAATGGCGGTCTGGTACTCTAAGCCTAAATCAATGAAACATCGGAATTTAAACGTTCATTAATGGAAAATAAACCTCTCCTGTGGCCGAAAAAGACTCACCAGAGATGCTTTGGGGGATTGCATGTTAGTTTTTTATAAACTTTAAGGAGGGAATATCAGTATTTAATGGTTTTTAAGAATTTATTCAGGAGCTACTGTAGAGAAGTTGTCACTGTCATTTTAATCCAACATTACTATAAGAGGGATACTTTATTTATTTACAATAACCATAAGACATTGTTGGTGCTCCCCTATTCACGGTTCAGTGATTTCCACTTGTAGCCGCCAGTAGACAAAACGTGGAATTGAAAAACAATTTCAGAGCAGAAATTTTTTTCATACATCCGGAAAAAAACATTATGTATTTCCAAATTGTTTAAAATAGGAAAAAATACTACGTACTTAGACTTTTTTTTAAAAAAAAAGTTCGTGCATGTAACTTAAAAGAAACTTCCTTAAGATCTAATGCAAATTACTCTAAAAACGCATTTAAAGTTGTTTTAAAAATTATTAATAGAATTTCAAAATATTTGTGGAGGATGGTATGTCAGTTGAAATCGAAAGAGAGATCTGTTCAGTAGCATAAAACATCAAGCTGTCAGGCTGTAAATTATTGAGAAAACCTTGAGAAAACCATTCAACCTTAAAATAACATTAAGACATTAATTGAAGTTGACAATGGTGCCAATAGTCTTAAATTATGGCTTTTTTTATTTTCCTTGACGACATGTGTTCGAAAAACAGTGTTAAACAAGTACTTACAAACATCAATAATAGTCACCATTAGAGTGATCTAGCTTTCGATTTTTCAGATTCGATTCTTAGAGCGCAGGTAGCCCGTTTGAAAGAAGAGAGGTTTATTTTTCAACCATATTATTGACGAGATTTTTGACTACAAATTATCCTGCCAAAAACCAATCTTATGCTAATCCTAATCTTTGTTTTCGATGAGAGAATACCTGTTTCAGGGGCTTCTTTCATTTTGTTGGAATGGGGGTAAACACCACAGGTGGTATAATCCGTGAAAAAACCCTTGAACTCGGGAAACAACAATTTGCACTTCGTGGGTAAATCGTTATTTTCGATGCTTAAAAAAACACCAATCCAAACATTGGATTGTAGATGATGAATATCTATATTTTTCGATTTATCCATACAGTCCTATTCATGTTCCTTTTAATTTATTTATTTATTTATTTTATTTTGTAAAATGTATATTTTTTATTTTATAGGTTCACCAACTTGGAGAAATGAAACATATTTTGCTTTTAGAGCAGAAATGTGCAGTTAAATACCTTGTTTTCGCGTGGAAACTTTTGGATAAAAAACCATACAGACACCATTCGTGGTACCCATGCTACGCGTAAATGACTCAAACGTTAAGAAGATTGCGAAAGTTCATAAAGCAATCAAAACTGCCCAAACTGCTGATGGACTTCGTTTTGTCACCTGTAAATGACTTTGATATGTTGGAAAAACATGCCATGGATTTTTATGGAGATTTTGAAGTTCACCCTTCAGAATATTTAGAAACTTTCATTCGTAAACTGTGCAGAAAAGAATATTTGGAGAATAAAAGGCGACAAAGGGAA
>NC_092204.1:101035756-101052753 GCF_043381705.1 Parasteatoda tepidariorum | reverse complement strand
AAGAAGCACAGAAAATAAGATTAGTGTGCTGCTGAGAATTTGTCATTGGGACTTACTTGTTAATATATTTCACACCTGGTTTCATTATTGCAATCTTTCATCCAAATTTAGTGAGTTTGGTGTTTTCATTCACTTAATTATGAACAAGTATTATATTTATAGTAGCCCTCATAATTGTTACTAGTACCCTTTTGACGAATGCATGAATGTAAAATTTTCTCGTTTCATTTGTATTCTGAAACTTAATGCCTGTGTAAATGTGATCATAGGTACAAGCTCTATTCTAAAAAAAGATCGTAGGTTCAAAACTTTAATATTATTAGGTGAAATTTTTTATTAATTGTGTGGTTAAGATCATGTTTGTTTGTTTTCTGCTTATGAAAACAGTTGAATAAGAAGATATTTTCCAACCATAATAATGTACAAGATTTTTTTCTTCTTTTTTTTTATGCAACTGACTCAACAGTCTTTATACTGAAATCCCTTAAAACATAAAATTAAATAAGTAACTTTCAGAAGCGAATGTTCTAAAATGCTAATTCAGTTTTTTTTCCTAATTCAACAAGAATGTATCAAATTAGCTAATTTACCTGTTATTGTAAAATATTTACGACGAATTTTACATTAATTTTCCATTGTTCTAAATTTTTAAAAAATTGCTGTATTACCTTTACTTTGCACAAAGTTTAATTAAAGAAGTTCATTATTATATAACGTTTTGTGTTGTGTATATTACTGTGAAATAAAACTTCTAAAAAAATTTACTTGGTTTTGTTAAGTTTTGGTATTTTACTTGCTCAATCTTTACTGAAAAGTTATTTATTCTCTAGAACATAAGCCCTAATATATATATAGATNACACACACATATATATATATATATATATATATATATATGAACATAAATATATTTATTACATAAAATTTTCTTTTGTACAGCTTATGAAGTTAAATTATGAAAGTTGTACAGACTATTTTTATTAAGCTATTTTTTATTATTGTACAGACTATCCGTGTTATCCGCTCGGATGAATGAAAAAAAATTAATTAATCAGTACTAAACAGCGTTACGAAATCATGCACAAATCTGAATCGCTAATAACGGCACTATTGAAGAGCTTAGTAGAAGAACATTGAGTGATATTTTTAGGGATATTTATGAATTAGTGGAAATATCAAAGTGGTTGCCTCCATAAGGGTAAGTTAAATGTAACAGAATTGTTTTTTCCTTCTTTTTAATCTTAAAACTAACTAACGTTAGTTTTTAGTATTCTTGAATTGCTTTTATCTTTAAATTAGGAAGTGGTAAATAAAACAAGACAAAGAATTATTTGCCCCGCCTCCTAATAGATTGGTAATGATAAAATAGTTTGGAGATTGATCTTTGTCTTCTTTCCCGGATAATTCTTTTAATAGTAAAGATTCTTTTCCCGGATCTGGCTCTGAAAATATCACTTACCTGCTATTTTCACTGAGCTCACTAAATAATGTTAAAATAATTTTATTTATTTATTTATTTATTATTTGTTGCCCTCTTCGAAGGCTATGCAATATTATAATAAACAAAATACGTTTTTTGTTGTTAATCCCATCAAAACAGAGTTTAATTGCTTTTACCATCACTTGCCGTGATGATATGGCTCTCGGCTCCTGACAGTCGAAATTTAACACTATCAAGTTTTCTGAGATACCTATCGCTTTTAAAGCTCAATTATTTCAAAAATATCGATATACTTGTAGTTTTAAGAGAATTAACACTATTTCCCAAATATATCAATACATTATACCTATACTAGGAGGCTCCGCCCCCTGATCGCTAACGCTCGCCAACCCCCGAGAATTGCTACGCAATCCTATGTGGTTCACGCCGTGAACCATGGCTCGCTGCGCTCGCTCGCCAATGAACACAATTTTCTTTCACAAAGACATAGTATATTATCATCAAAGACATAGTATTTTATCATCAAAGACATAGTATGTATTGCACTTATGTAGAAGAATTCTACCAATGTTCTTATTGACTTTTAAAAAAGTATATTAACTATTTAGATTGTTCAAGGTGAAAAAATCAAAACATTAGCTAAATGAGAAACATATTAGCAAAATAAATTATCAAATATTGCAGTTACTCACCTAAAGTCAACTAAATGCGTATAATAAATTAGTTAATGCTAGAAATTCTGAAAGTTTTAGAAATTTTTTTTATTATTTAAAAATATAAACTTTAAACCCTAACTTTTCCTTGTGAGATAATAACCCTCAAAAAGTATTTCATTTTCAAGAACACACAAATTTGTTTTATCGCCAAATGAAATATTTTTTGGTGATCAGCATTATTGAAATCAATTTCTATATTAGTTAACATTTGTGATAAAGTACAAAACATTTTAGAACAAAATAAGGATGTTTTACATACAATAAATTAAAATGCATGGCAATTAAAATTAGTGTAGGCAAATGAATTTTTCCATCGTGGCAGCATTTCGTATATTTTCCAGAAGAATTTCTTTCTTTGGCCCAGAAGTAAGCATTACAATAACTACATTGTTCCGTCATTGAGCCAATATTATACTCTTCGACATCTACTGTTACATCTTGAACAGTTATTATTGCACTTGATCTCTGCAATCTACGTCATCCATAACATTCCTCAACACTTTCTTGGGCTCTTCGAACACGTTTTCTTTCATTACGTTTAAAAGCTCTAGCAGCTTCACTAATATTCTGCATTTTAAAGCGTGAAAATTCAATGCATAAATAAACGCGAAATATAAAAAAATTCAATGCATTCAATACAAACACTTAGACGTTTTTTAGACGTTTAAGTAGCTCCCAGTAGAAAAATATCAATTCAACAACGGCCATTTAAAGCATTCTCACTTCAATTAATTAATTAATTCCTAATTGAGTTTAAATTAAATATTAGCATGTTTTTAGGGCATGAATCTGAATTGAACAGCGTGATAATGCTCTCTCTGGTTATTGTTTCCGTTTTTAAAAGCGCTATATGTTGAGCCACCTCAACTAGATTTGCCATGTGACATTTTTAGCAGCAATCATTGGTCGATTTTCTAACGTTGCCATTCGGGGAGGTGTAATGAGGTTTCTTTTTGGTGCCGTGTAAGAGAAATATAACGATAGATTTGCATATTTGGTGCTTTTGCATAACCCTTCAACATTTGAGTTTTGTACGAAATACAAAACTCAAATGCTGAAGCAAACTAATGCGTAAATTCAAGATACCATTAGAAAACTGATATGACCATTTCTCTATACAACCTTTAATTAACCATTTAAAATATTTGCAAGTATTGGTGGAAAAAAGTTCTTTTAAATATAATTTATCTAACTATTAATTCACAATCTTTTATAAAACTGGAAAAATATTTTCTGAAAATACGAAAAATTCATTGCAGTTTTAAACTGCACCAATAACTATTTTACAAGTAGTACAGTCCGCAAAAAAAAAAAAAGATATCCCCCTCCATAACTTTCGTTCTAATGATCGGATTTTCACAAACTAAGTGTCAATCTTAATGGTTCCGGGGGGTGACCTCAAATAATCTAATTAATTAGTACTAACTATTAATTAATTAGTACTAACTATTAAGTTACGAAATCAGACACAAAAGCGTACTTTCTCTGAATAAACATATATTTTTTTTTACATATTTGGAATCCAGACACTTAAATTAGGGGGGGGGGAGACAAAATTAAAAAAAAATTGGGTCATAAATTGGGTCGCAATAAAGGTTTATATATTTGGCGATAGTCCAGAAAACCGCCAATGAAAGTCGCCAGCGCAAATGAATATTTTAAGATAACCCATTGACTAATTCAAAAGAAGAATGCTTAATTTTACTTGGCTGCTAAGCAACCAAGTTTTGATTGTAAAAAATTTAAATAATGCTCTGTGATTGCTCGGAGAAGTTTAATTAATATTTAATAGAATATATCTCAAAATTTCTAGGCAATAGACAATTTTTAAGCTGATTTCTGTCCAAAAAGCAAATTTTTTTTTATTTTAATCTCCTTTGAAAAGAAAATTTGAATCGATTTATGAATTATTTATGATTGTCAAAGTTTTTAGAATTTAAATACATGAACTTTATATCTGATATTATTTATATTATGTTGTTTTTGCTATACATATTCGAGAATTTCATACTAAAATCAAATTAACATAACTTATTATTTCTATATACAAAATTTTAGGGATAATCATTTTTACAACTTTAATCGAGTGTTCTAGGCAAGAAAGTTTGAAGAAAAAAAAGTGCTTGAAAAATAAATTGTAGATTGTATAGTAGTTCTAATGCACATTCACAAGGTTTTCTATAATTTACGATATTTCTTTTTTCTATAAGGAATTGCTGAATGTTTAGTGGTATTTTAAAAACATTGAAATATGTTATGTTTAAGAATAAGATATTGAAATAATATGTTGCATATTGTATGATTCCTTGTTTAAAAAATCGCTTCATTCTGCTAGATATTTAGGTTACAAGGTTTTCTTTGGATAAAGATGATTAGCAAATAGCATCCTCACGGTTCGATACATTCGGAAACTTACGTTCGCAAATTCACCATAAAATGTCGCACAGCATATTCTTCAATTACGATAAGCTGCATTTACCACCAAATACTGCTACTATGATTATTTTTGTTTTCTTATATATGTTACCGGCAAAGTATGAAACGCCGTCATTGTATAGAATGCCTAGGCATTCTATACAATTCCGGATGTTTTTAGGCAAAGTATGAAATGTGAGAGGTATTACATACTTTTCCTAGGCATTGTATAAAATACCTAGGCATTCTATACATTGACAAATGCTATTTTGGCAAAGTATGAAAAAAACATACTGATGAGGTCATTATGTAAGTGATGTGCATGTTACTGTGAATGACCGAAATCGGTGGTTGTTGACTTTCACCGGTGAATGTTGACAATCACATAGTCGCTTTGGTGAATGTCCGAAATATTTATTGCATCCGATTTTATATTAATTTATTCGTGGATATAATTACTTTTATTCGATATTTTAATACTTACTGACGTTAGATCAGAAGAAACATCAGTGTTTGGAGTATCGGGCAAACCGGGTATACCGGGCAAATGTATACCGGGCAGTAGCACTGAACCTTAAAAAACATCAGTGTAGGGTATACCGGGCAATATCATTCTTATCCTCTTTTGACGAAATATAGGAAAAATTGGTTTTCACAGTTTCTGTAGAACGTACGTTAACCTTTTTGCCTCGTTTTTTTAAATTTTTATTTTTATTTTTAATCAAAATAAGTTCTGAAATTGAGTATTTTTTATTGCATTTTTTTTTAAAAAATCAGAAGATTCTAAAATTGGCATGGCTTCGGAATCTTCGTACAAATTTCAATCTTTAGTATTTCCTGCTTAACAAAATAAGGCATTTTTCCTGATAACAAATTATACTACAATAATATCTTGGGAATCGTGCTAAAGTAAAAAATAAAAAATAAAAAAATAGTTTAGTATATTACCCGGAAAAAAATCTACATGGAATAATAAAGAAAGAGTAACAGATATAATGAAATAATTAGTGAATCACACGTGGTCAGATAATTAAAAATTTAATTTCACAACTAAGATGTTAGGACGACATTTAAGATACTGAGATATTTTAAAACACTTAAAAATTTGGCTACGTATTCGACAGCTTTTTATGTTCTGTATCTTTATACTCTTTGTAGTGACTTATAAAACATCAAAACTATTTTAGATAATCTATGTTGAAGTCACACGAAACAAAACAAAAAAAATACAATCAATAATTTACACTCTTTTTTCGAAAAAAATAGTATGCTTAGTAAATAATCTGCTGTTTTGCATTAAATAATTTTTAACAGCGGAGCGTTTTTAATTTCTTGGCAAGGTTTTATTCTTAGCTAGCAGACAATAATTCTTTTAAAAAAACTTGACTATGATTTAAAAAGGAAATTTACTTTAAAGAAAACCTAAATTAAAGTACTAAAAAAATTTATTAGTATATTAATGAAGAAATAATAAACGTAGTAGGGTAAAGAATAAGATTTTTAAAAATGATAAAATTTAATTAAATAGTTGGTAAAATAGTTCTGCGAAACACTTCCGAACAGGTGATTAAAAAATTGCTTTTAAGATTAAGATGATATATTAGATGTTGAGAAATTTGCGATGATGTGAGAGGTGCTTGAAAATATTGACTACGCATTTTTATTAATATTTATAAAAAATATATTCAAGAAATTGATAAATATACTTTATTCCTAATCTTTTCATACGTATATATATTATTCAAATTGTATCAGTTATTGAGAAAAAAAACAAAAAAAATTAAAAATAATCACATTAAATAAGCACAATCTGGTGTATAATCATATTCTATCAGAAGCATGCCTTTATAAAACTCGACATTCATTGAATAAAATGTTTTTTATACAATAAAATGTTTTATTCAAATTTCTTTACTAAATTTCAAATAGATTTTTAGACGACTAAAAAAGAAACACCGTATTTTATAATTTCAAAAAATTAAAAATTAAAAGATTAGCAAACGATTATTAGCGAAAAAAATATGAATGAAATTTTAAGCTACGGGCGTCAAGTCAAGTTCCTCGTAAGTTTATCGCATTTTAATATTAATCGCCCCATCTAATTATTTCTTCATTGTCACCAAATTATTTTTTTTAAATAATTAATTTCAATTTTTCTCATCTTCTAATAAATAAAAACAATTGAAACTATAGATTTTTCGATTGAAAAAAAAGTAGATTAATATGGTATAAAAAAATCCATACCTTATAATTCAACATTTTTTCATCCTCACTTTAGTTAAATAATAAAAAATTATAAATAATTCTAAAAATTTATTTTTTTCATAAAATTATCTTTGGGTAAATGAGTTTTATGAGTGGGTGCAATTTTTTTTGAATTTCTTCATTTGTTTTTAAAATATGACTGAAAACGCAAAAAGCGAAATTAACATTAAGGGATCCAAACTTTAAATCGCTCTCGTGACCAAACTATGAGGACTACATTTCCCAGATTGCGGGCTACCCCTTATATTTTGAAGATAAAGAATTCAAATATATTAAAAAAATATGTGTTTATTCTGAAAAAGTACGTTTTTGTGTCTGATTTCGTAGCTTCATTAATAGTTAGCACTAATAAATTAGCATATTTGACGTCTCCCTCAGGAACTATTAAGATTGACACTTAGTTCGTGAAAATCCGATCATTAAAACGAAAGTTATTCAGGGTGATATCTTTTTTTTGTGAACTGTACATCCTTTGTAAATTATTAGTAAAAATTTCGCGAATTAAATTTACGGTTTGGGGAGCCTGTTCGCCATTAGAACAAATCAGTGTTTTCATAAGAAAAATATGAATTCATCATGTTACAATCTCCATGTGTTAATGTTTCATAATTCAAATAATATAATTAAATTTTGCTTCTTTTATTTTTTTTACTAGAGTTGAAGGATCTTATTTTTATGTAAATATTTACTAATGCAGTTCACTTTATATTAAATATTTAAAAACACATTAACGCTTATATTTATTATTTTTTAAGTAAACAGGAATTTTGCTACAGTTAGAAATTAGTTTTATTTTTAAATTTATAAACTCTAATTCCTGTTTCTTCAATATAGTATTTACAAAGTATATTATAAATTTCTCTTCTTATTTTTGCAAACTGGTTGTCAGTGCTTCCAATAAAGAATTCTAAAATAGTAAAATTAATACATTATGCATATATAAGTAAAATAATTTAATTAAAATAGTTGAAAAAGTCTCAGGTTAAGCACTTGGTATCGCCAAAAACTAATCAACATTTTCAAGAATCTAGTTCATAGAAATATATCTGTCCATCATCATCGCCATAATCTACTTATTATACTCAAGTTAAGAAACCTCAACAAAATGCAAAACCCGGCTCACATCCACCAAGACGACTCGGAAAGGAAAAGGACTTGAGATTTGGAACATGGAACATTCGCACCTTGTATAAAGCTGGAGCATTAAAGTGCCTAATAGATGTATTTGTTGACTACAGACTTGACATCCTCGCAATCCAAGTAATCAGATGGTTGGGCAATGGAATTATGGATAAAAAGGATTGCAGAGTATACTACAGTTGCCAGGACAAAATTCACCAATTCGGTGTAGGTTTTGTCGTGAGCAAAAGACTGAGAAATACTGTCATCGACTTCCAGGCTATTAGCATGAGACTCTGTAAAATCAGGATAAACGGAAAACATTACAATACCACCTTAATATGTGCTCATGCACCAACTGAGGAAAAAGATGCTTCTGAAAAAGATATCTTCTATGACCTGTTGATGAGAAGCATTAACTCGTGCCCAGCACAAGACATGAAGATCGTTATCGGAGACTTCAACGCTAAAATTGGAAAGGAGCAACACCTTAGATACCACGCGGGTGCTGAAAGCCTGCACTACTACACCAGTGAAAATGGACAGAGACTCTTTGATCTTGCAGTCTCAGAGAATTTGTTTATTTCCAGCACAGCATTCCCCCATAAAGAAGTCCACAAGCACACCTGGCGATCCCCAGATGGATCTACACATAATCAAATTGACCATCTACTTGTGGACAAGAGACACCGCAGCAATGTACTTGATGTGAGAAGCTGCAGGGGTGCAAATGTAGATATGCATGTACTCGTCGTGTCCAAAGTGAGACTTCGACTTTGTAAAAGTTTTTATCAAAAGAAGGAAAACAAGGACTTTAAACTTGACATTTCTAAACTGAAAAAAGACGAAATTCTTAAAGAGTATAACATCAAGCTATCCAACCGACTTTCTGAAGAAAAAGGAAGACCGAACATTGTTTTTAACTGGAATACAATAAAAGACATTGTCTTGAAATCTGCAAGTGATACTATTCCAGAACTGGGGCGTCCTTCCAAAAACGAATGGTTCGATGAAGACTGCCATAAGGCAACTGAGGAAAAAAATAAGGCATATAGACTAATGATACAGAAACATCGCACACGTTTCTTTGAAGAACAATATAAGAACCTGAGAAGAATAGAAAAGAAACTACATAAAGCAAAAAAGAAAGCCTTCTTTGAGAAATCACTGGAAGATCTGGAAGCCATGAATAACCAAAATGAATGTAGGAAGTTTTACAAAAAAGTCAATTATATGCGAAGTGAATTTAAACCAAGAACTATTACCTGCAGAAACAACGAAGGTGAACTCGTAAGTGAGCCTCAAGAGGTAACCAAAGTTTGGAAGAGTTACTTCCAAGACTTGCTAGTTGGCAAGGATGATATTTCTGTCCCTCGCAACAACCCAGTAGATCTAGTCATACTGAGGGATGTAGATAACCCCCCACCTTCAATCGATGAAGTGATAATGGCTATTAAAAAACTCAGAAACAACAGATCGGCTGGTCCCGATTGTATCCCATCTGAGCTTCTTAAAACCGGCGAACCCCAGTTTATTGATGCTATCCATAAACTCCTAATTGAAATCTGGGACACTGAGAATATACCCATTGAATGGGAAGAAGGTTCCATCTGCCCTATTTTTAAAAAAGGAGACCAACTTGAATGTCGTAACTACAGAGGTATAACACTCCTCAATACGGCATATAAAATCTTCTCCAATATTCTTTTCAAAAGGCTCCAGCCTTTTGCTGATAAAGCGGTCGGAAATTACCAATGTGGATTCAGGCCTCAAAGGTCTACCATTGACCAAATTCATACTCTAAGACAGATCCTTGAAAAAACTAAAGAGTTCAACATCAGGACTTTTCACCTATTTATAGACTTCAAAGCTGCCTACGACAGTATTAAAAGAGATAAATTACTTGAAGCGATGAACGAGTTCGGAATCCCTACAAAACTCGTAAGTCTCACCCGTGCCACTATCAACAATGTGAGATGCAGGATTAAAATCCAAAGCCATCTATCTGAACCTTTCATTACCGAAAGAGGCCTGCGCCAGGGAGACTCTCTTGCTTGTCTGCTTTTTAACCTGGCATTGGAGAAATGCATTCGGGATAGCGGATTAAACCGAGGAGGATCTATTTGGAACAGATCTCTCCAAATCCTCGCTTATGCGGACGACATTGATATCATTGGAAGATCAGAACGGGCTGTTAAAGATGCCTTTCAAGCCCTTGAGGCCTCTGCTATAAATATGGGCCTTTCCATTAACGAAGACAAGACCAAATTCATGGAGTTTTCAAGCTCAACTGTAAACTATAGTGAACCTTTGCAGATAAACGGACATTCCTTTGAAAAGGTTAAAGAATTTAAGTATCTTGGTACAATTATCAATGACCAAAACAAACTGAAACCTGAAATTGACAATAGAATCAATATGGCCAACAGATGTTTTTTTGGACTAAAAAGTCAACTAAGATCGAATTTTATTAGCCAAAAAACAAAACTAAAATTATATAAGACACTCATTCTGCCTGTCTTGCTATACGGAAACGAAACCTGGACTTTAAACCTTGACGTACAACGCCCGATAGAAACGTTTGAAAGAAAGATACTTAGAACTATCTTTGGTGCCATACCAGAGGGGGGATGTTGGCGAACACGGTACAACTTTGAACTTTATGGGCTCTATAAACATCCTCAAATTATGCAGATAATCCGAAGCAACCGACTAAGATGGCTCGGACATATATGGAGAGGCTCTGAAGATAGCCCTGTAAAAATTGCCACCTTCAAGAACCCTCAGGGGTCCCGCTCTAGAGGTAGACCACCTACTCGATGGCTCAACGACACCGAAAACGACCTCAAAGTCCTAAAACTTAAGAACTGGAGGGGAGTTGCCATGGACAGAGGGAGCTGGAGAAGGCGTGCTGTTGAGGCAGCTAAGGCCTGCAAAGGGCTGTTGCGCTCCTGAAGAAGATACTTAAAATTTCACTTAATGTTATTTAATTTGCACACATAATTTCAACAAATATCATTTAGCTAGACGTTCCTGCTTCACTAAAGCTAAAGAATAATAATAAAACATTAACTTATGCAAAATGAAAAGAAAATCGAATTCAAATTCTTTATTATTTATTAAATAATTAAAAAAATCGACAGTAATGTTGATATTTTTCTCAATATTTTAATTCTTTGAGTAAATAAGAACTTTGTTATGGCGAAAAGTTATTTTGTATGCATTTATAAAATTTAATTCCCGTTTCTGCAATGAGGAACAAGATAAATGCATATGCTTGATTTCACATACTCTTATAACACAGATTAACGCAATTTCAATGAAGTTAATAAAATTTACTGGAATATATTAAGATTTTTTGTTACTTTAGCATTGATTTTTTTGAAGGAATTAATTGAAAGTTTTGCTGGGATCACAAGCTTTTTTAAAAAACTACTGCTATGGTGAGGACAATTACCTGCTTTACGCTGGAATAAATAAATAAAAAAAACATCAATAACTTAAGCTGTACTACATTTTAAAGTCCAAAATAATTCTATACAAAAAATTGATTCAACATTTCTTTTACTCAACATGAAAATAAATCTCCGCAATGAATTTGAAATACACATTAAAATTAAGATAAATATATAGGTAAAAAAAAAAATAATAATAAATTGTTTCTTTGTGTATTTATGACGCATAATTTTAATTAGTAATACTAGACACCCATAACTCCTTCTAACCGCTTTCTTACTGCACTGAAAATCTTTAATATTCAGAACCATCAGCTATTAATAATATTTCAATGAGTACCATATAAATTACTAATTTTATATTATTATTAGAAAATATTATAAAAATGCGTTATTTTAAGCTTCATTTTTATTAAGCTACATTAGGGTACAATTTATTATAATTATCTTTGTTCTCACATAGTTATTTACCATCAAAAATTGTTGGATTTAATTACCAAAATTCAAAAGAAGGCAAAAACGTTATGGCTTTCACAGCACAGCAAGTGAAAAAGAACGGCAGATGGACACAACTGACTTCAGTTCGTGAATAATCACGTGACTCCCCGTTTCAGATGAAAACGAAAGTAAGCGTTTTTTGCTTAAAGATAACTTAATAATTAACGCTCTTAGAAAAGTATTAAAATGTTTTCTGGTGGTTTTCAAGTTTTCTGAATGCATTAAAATCATAAAAAGAATTGACTGTAATTGTCCATTGAAACTTCTGCTGAGGACACAATTGAAACACGCGTTTGAAGAAAAAAGTTATAACAATTTCAATGCTAAGAAATTATAAATATAAAATATGTATTCAATAGTAAAATATTTGAATATACTTATTTAACCTCTTTATCTTTGTTAAAAAAAATTCCAAAATTGATAGAACGGAGCATTTTAATAATTTTATAATTTGAAAAAAATATATTAATTGATTTCTTCTAAACCTTTTAACGGAATAAAATTTTCTGGAAAAAATTCTATAATGCGCAAATCGCCTAAAGAATTTCCACAAGTCAACAGTTAATCGCCAATAATTTAATTTTTTTTTTTTTTTGACACTACAGTTTTGCTTTGCTGAAGAATGTTGCCCCTAACTTTAGTGTTTTTGATATTCCCTTATCGGCAGTTTTCATTCTTGTAAGATCTTCCGTTACATAATCAAATCAAATCTTTTAATCATCAAATCTTTCCTCTGAATCCTAATTTCAATAGGCCTACAAATATTGAAACCCGTTTTCGATTCTTAAAATACTTATAAATTGAAGAATGGATGCACGAATTTAACTTTTCTTTATTACCTAAAATTTTTAAACAGACAAAAATTAAAAATATTTCAGTATAATATAACTATGAATGAACAAAATTAAGCCTAAAATAAATTTCAAGATGCAGAATAAAATGAAAAACCGAAGATGAATAAGTCAACAAATGAATCGATGAATGAACTATCAATGCGTAATTAAAATCCGTGAACCAGTACTACTGAAGTAGTAAGTCAATGAATCGAATAGCCAGGGACATAGTAGGAAAAAAAAGTCAAAATATTTTCGTAAAGCGATGAGCAATTATTTCTAAAGTAAGAGGAAGCTGAGTTTTTCTCATTCTTAAGATGGCCATCAGAGTTTTGCGCTGCTTAATTTTTTCACTTGAAAATAAATCATAATGTTTGAGCTGAATTCTCATCGATATAAACCAATAGATCTAGAAATAACATTCAGATTTCATTTCTTTCCGTCAGACAAAAAAAGGAAGTTAATTAAAATTTCACTTTTGGAGTCAGGGGTTCAATCCTAACCAGTCTCACCGTAATATTTATTTCTCACTTTCCTTTCAAACTGATTTAAAACTTATAATTCCTGTATAGATGCTTATTTTACATTTATTTATCGATATTTTTACAAGTGAAATTTATTTAAATTTATATTTTAATTAAAATCTTTATAAAAAAAGTGAAATTTTTTGAAATAAAAAGTTCTTTCATCATAAAAGCATCATTTGTTACTTAATGTATATGAAATAATAATTTAAATTTATATAAACAACAGTTGGGTCTTTTTTTTCGTAGTTTAATAAACTAAAAAATAAAAAATTGCATTGAATTAAAAGTCAAGTTTCTCTTTAATTTATTCGATTTTTTTTGAACTTTGATAAAACTCCAGTCTAATTCAAAAGAAAATAAAAATCTTTTGAAAATTAGAGTTTTTTTGTAATCTGGAAATTTAGTTCTCAAGTTAATAATGAAAATGTTATTTAAAAGTTGTATCGCAAAAACGTATTATTATTTTATTACTTTATTCTTTGGAAATAGGACAGAGAGACGCTAACTTCTGCTTTGCATCATGAAAGATTTAATTTAAAACTCCAAATTTGTGGAAAAGTTAATTAAATAGTTTAAAAGAAAAAAAACTATTGTTCGTTACCTGCAACTCCCCAATAAAAAAAGGTCAAAGCACTTTCACTGATGTGTGAGAAATATAAAAAACAAATTTGAATTTACTATTTCCTAAAAAGAGTAATAAAAGAAATTTTATTATATGCATTATAATTACAATAATATAATTGCCACTAGTAGGTTGAATCAGTATGAAGATTTTCGCTTGTTTTTAATTGTTACAATAGTTTTAAATCTCAAATGGCTGCTCTCTCTTCTACCAATTTGTTGCTGGCAGAAGCAGTAATTTTAATAATCAATTAATGAGCAATAATTTCTTCAAATATCAATCACTTACTGAACAAAACTGTGGGTTAATAATGAATAAAACAGAAGATCAGCAATTTCATTGAAATGGGAGAAAAAAATGAATGCTCGGAAAAAAATTCAATCATAGGATTAATCAGGAAAAATATCATTTAATATACGAATGAAAAATCATCGAATCGAGTAAACAGTTCAGAATTATAAAGACGAGGAATTGAAATAGTAATGAATCAATGAATCTGTTAAACAATTTTTCAGCGAACAAATTAATCGACGAATAAACTCGTCAGCAAATCAATGAAACAGAGAATTGTTGACTGATGCAATCACTAATTCTTCTGATGCATTCACTGATTCACTAATTCTTCCATACGCTTTTCTGATTCATTACTTTATTGATGTTTTGTATCGTGGACACGCTCATTCGTTCATTTATGAAATACGATAAAGTCAACTATATTAGTCAGTGCCATGTTGGCCTGCTTATTTATTTAAAATTGTTTCACAGATTCGGTTATTTGGTGATAAACTGCTTCACCAATTTGCTCTTTCCTTGATTTTGTGAATCACTGTTTTGCTTTTGAGGTTATTAGTGAAATTCATTTATTTATCGTTATAAGCAAATTAGGAGCTGGTTCTGATTGAAATTTTCAATAAACAGTCAAAATGAAATTGTAATTATAATCTTTTTCAACCCCCGTAGTAAAAACGGCTAATTACGAACGCCCATAAGTACTTAACATTTTTAATAGTTAGTATGCGTAAAAATATTTCGGCTCCTTATGGCTTTATTTACAATATTTAGAATAATGCTATGGTTAATAAGCAAAAGTTTTGAACCTTGGATGGATTTTGACTTGCGTTTTTCTATAAAATGTAATGTTTAAAATAATTCAGAAGTTTTTGAAATGACACATAATGCATTTATCTACTGCTAAAAATTTTTTTATTTCATGTATTTCATGAAAGAAAAAGAATTAAGCAAGAGAAATCTCTCCAAGGTAAAACGTGCTATACATAGAAATTAAGAGATATTGAGATTGATAAAAATTAGAAAACACTCTTTATGAGTTATTATATGAGTAGTTCTTATATAAGTATTATACTATGAGTAGATTAAAAGTAGATATTCAGTCAGATGAAATTTATTTTCAATGAATATTTGTATCTTCTAAAATATTCATAAATGAAATACAAAATAACATTCATAAGGAAATTTCGATGCGTTATTTCTCATATTTTAAAATGTTTTCAATTAGGAAATCTTTGTATTAGGTTTAACCTATATCAGGATAATCATGTTTCATGGCCAGCGACCCAAAACCGGCCTGCTAATATCTCTGATTTGGACTCTGGAAAAAAGCATGTACTGTACGCAATATTTTTATATTTTATAATCGTCTATTAACAGCCGACCCAATTTTATGGGTTTACGGCAACTATTGCTTAACTCTGCCGCCTTGTAATTCTAAACACAATCCAGAAGACAAAGGAACTCCTGGATCCAGTATTGGGAGAAATTTTGCTTTCATGGAGGACTTTTTACCCGCATTTGCGTCACACGAAGAGGAAAAACACGAAAATCTCACACGGTTAGCCTCACGGCTAGGAAACTCTAACCCGTGATCCGTCTACCACTGAGGAGCAGCACTGTGGTCGGTGCAAGCCGGATTCGTAATGACCCGCCCTGGATTCGAACCCGGTTCACCTCATTCGAAGGCGAACGGTAGCCATCGCAGCTCTGAATGCAATATATTACACGAAACTCATCGAACAGGGCCGGGATAGCCAAGTCGGTAGGGCCCTGGGCCAATGTCCGAGAGCTTCGAACCCCGCCGGTCGAAGTCTCCCCGTGTAGTAAATGGTGGCTTTTGCGCGTTAGGTCAGTCGAGTCGCAAGTTCCTCCATGTTACCATAACAAATCAAAACCTCTAGGGGTACAGGAATGGAGATCGATCGTTCTCTGATTCTGGTCAAGGTTATGATCTGTGGATCAATGAATGGGTCCGCCCTATAAACGGGTGTGACGTATGGGTGCGGCAGAAGTCGAATTCTTGGCCATAGATGGCGCCAATGGAAAACAAGAACAATTGCACCCCTCTGCATAAACAGACATACGAAGGCAGGGAAGCATCATAAATATCAAATCATCATATTTTCACGTATTGGGTGTCAATCTTAAAGGTTCGAGAATATAAATATGCAAATTTTTAAAATTCAATTTCTTAGAGGCAATTGACTGATTTCACTCGAATTTTGCATTTTTGCATTTTGTACGTTCTTCAAAATTTTGAAAAAGCAAATATACTTTTCAGTTTATTATTTCAACTATTATTAAGCTAAGTTTTAGAATAGACAAATTTTACAAGCGTTAAAAGTTTAAATTCGTTTAAAAATAAATAAATCGAATTTAGAAAAATACCCAAAAAGTGAAATTAACTTTGGACGGCTCTCTTACCCAAACTATTGGAACCATATTTTTAGGATTGCGATTACCTCCTATGCTTTGAGAATAAAAAATTCACTGTCATCGAGAATAAGGTATGTTTATTCAGATAAAATAGAATTTTGTGACTGATTTCGTAATTAAAAATACAGTCTTAACTAACTAATTATCATTTTGAGGTTACCTCTTCGAACCTTGCTTAACTCCTAGTACTTGTTAATCTGATCATTAGATCAAAAGTTATTCAAGGTTTTCATATTTTCTATACACTGTATGATCAATTAATAAATCTACTTATTAAATGATGATATGAGTTTAAATGATGTTAAATATATATATATATATAAGTAAATTTATATATTGAACATACAGTGTACAGAAAATATGAAATATATATATATATA
>NC_092204.1:101020846-101034744 GCF_043381705.1 Parasteatoda tepidariorum | reverse complement strand
ATGCGGGGATTCAAAATTGGGTTATTGTTATCCCACATTAGCATTGTACTACCACTTTCCTTAACGATCACATTCCCCTTAATTTAATTTAATTACCCTTTTGTACATTTCGGCCTTAATTTGTTTTATCACGACATTTCAATCATTTAACTTTTATTTATCATGACTATATCCAAATACAAGTACATATACCGAATATTGCAATCTATTAATAAACATACATAAACAACGTTACTTTATCTTATACGCACCATAATATATTTTATTTAACTCTTACAATATATATATATCTTGTATATATGTATATATATAAATATTTACTTTTTAAGGAAGCAATAAAATTGATAAAAAAATATTTCTTAGACAATAGATTATTATTATTTTTTTAAAAAGATTGTTTAATAAAAAAAAATGTGGAAACCAAACACACACACACACAGTATACAAATTTGAGTGCAAAAATACGCAATTGTAAATTCATATGTTTATTTCGTTAAGGATCAATTTAATAATGTTTATTTGAGTGATTCAGTATTCCCTCCCATTGCGAATTATGAAAAGGAGGGATAAGAGAGAAGATGGAGGTGAAACCCGAACTGAGGAGTAAATGAGCGAGCGAGGAGCAAGAGTGTTGGATGTTAGCAAGGAGAGAGGAGCATAGAGACTAAATAAGAGAGGAGAAAAATGAAAGAATGAAAGAGAAGAGTAAAGGGCGGGGAATAGCTAGATTTCGCCTCATTCTGATTGGCTGGACCAAGGAGTACAATGAAAAAAAAATCAGAAAAGATCTAGATGAAGTTAGAAGACCGTCTTTATTGTGCGTATAAGAAACTTTGAGCTTGTGTGCTATACGCTGTCTGAAAACTTTTTGAAAGAACAATATCATTAAATTTCCAGTGGGAAATTACCAACTGGTGCTCTAATCTAATCGAACACTTTAAGATAGTTTTCTGCAGTCATTCTTTGCTGTGAAATTTTTTAAAATTTTTCATTTTTTCTTTTTTGCTGGGTTAAATGGTTACTCCATTTAGTAAATGAACACATGAAATAAAGCAAATCAAAATCTAACGCGTACTGAATTTAATTATTAAAACTTCAAAAGAAATTTTTCTGTTTCAATTGAATTGTATTTAAAATTACAGTGTTTTTCGAAGTTCTTTGACAAGGAAATGTCAAAGATGTCATACATATGTACCATGTTGTTTGTCTTAAAACCGACAAAGAATTTAAATATTTTCAGTGTTATTAAACTTTTTTCAAAAATTGTTTTTATTTTACTGAGATTTTTTCCGCATACATAAAATTATAAAAATCTATGAAAAATTCTCAATTTTTGCTAACTTTTATGATTAGCGGTAGTTAAGGTAGCGCAATATTAAAAAATGAGATCACAAACATATTTCATTTTCAGAAAACAGTAGTTTTTTTTCAAGTAGACAATATATGATATTTTATAAATTATCATAAAGAAGACTAACTAAAAATTGCTTAACCTGAACTCTTTGAAAAGTCGCAATGAAACAGTCAAAAATGGCATATTGGTCGCAAAGATCGTTATTTTATGTGACGTTAGTCGTCAGTAGGGGAGAAGGGGGTACAGTGGGTCAGGAGGTACAGTGGGTCAGTGAGGATATTTTCGTTTCAGTAAATTGTTTTCAGATGAAAAAATTTTGTAAAGTAGACACGAAACAACTCTACTCTGTGGAAAAAGATAAACAGCTCAATTTGATTGTGGAGGGAAGAAAGAGCCATTTTATTTTCTGATCCTCTGCAGGAAATTTGAAGTAAGTAAGACTTTTTGTTATTACACTTTAAATTTGTCAATTAAATATGAGTTATGTGGTATGTTTATATAGTCTAACTGATCTCATTTTGTATGATATTTTATTTAAATGAATATTTTAAAGAGCAAGAGTTTGAGGTGAAATATACTAAAATGGTACATGTGGGGCACACTGGGTCACTTGAAATGGGGTACAGTGGGTCGGTGACCCACTGTACCCCCATTTATATATTCATTGTCCTTCTTTTAATCTTTTACACTTTAATGTTTAAATTACCTTAATTTAATTTGTCTACCAGTTTATTAAATAAAAGAGTTTATATATACATTGGTGATACATTTATTAAAATAACTATTAAAATTCATTTTGTTGACGCTAGTCTGTGGAAATGCAAAAACCTATTAGCTATTTTAAGTATAGTCAACTAAATTAGTATAAATATTTACACTTAAGTAAGAAATAAACCAGGGAATTGTTATTTACCCTGTTTCCAGATCACAATGGTAAGAAACAGAGAACGGAAAACCAACATTGGCATGGTAAACTCCGAAACAATGCGTGAAGCAGTAAAAGCTGTTCTAAAAGACAAGATGCCCATACGTGAAGCTGCTCGAGAATACAATGTCTCCAATACAACTTTACAACGGTATGTGCTGAAAAGTAAAGATGTTAACTGGGACAAGGATTCAAATGCAAAGGACATAATATTTAAACCTAATTATGATGTGCGCAAAATTTTTTCTACAAAAGAAGAACAAATGCTTGCTAACTATTTCATCCAGGCTAGTAAATTACATCATGGTCTTCCACCTGAGGAAGCAAAAATTCTTGCCTTTCAATATGCTACCAGCTTAAAGAAAGACATTCCAGAATCTTGGAAAAGAAATCAATGTGCTGGCAGAGACTGGCTGGAAGGGTTTATAAAACGTTCCCAATGTATTTCTTTGCGCAAACCAGAAGCTACATCTTTGGCCAGGTCAATGGGCTTTAATAAACCTGTTGTTATGCAGTTCTATGGCACATTGTGTCACTTATTGGAAAAATACAAGCTCGGACCTGAAAACATATTCAATTTGGACGAAACAGGGGTCACTTCTGTTCAAACTCCTGGCAAAGTACTTGCAAAAAAGGGTANGTCTAATTAAAACCTTTTTCTTTAATTTTTTTATGCAATGTAGTGTATGTGTATATTAGAGCAAGAAAATATACTTTTCATTTATAAACTTTGATCTACTTTACTGTCTAACTTAATACTAAATATTGTCAGGCAATAAAATAAGTTTAAAAACTCAATATTGAATGAAATAAAATTATTTATTGTATTTTTCGTTAGTTGACCCAGTGTACCCCATTTGTTGACCCACTGTACCCCTTTATGGGGCACAGTGGGTCAACAAGTAGTACTCTAGAAAAATGTCTTTTTATTGTAAAAAAACATTTTGCTAAATTGTAATAAATTTAATTAGGAGAGCTAATAGATTAGAAAACATAATGCATAAGTTTGATATTCTTTTCTAAGAATATTTTTAGAATTATATTTAAATATCTTAAAATTGACCCACTGTACCCCCTTCTCCCCTACTTTCGAAAACTTTAACAGCGAAATATAGCTTTCGAATTTAAGAAATAAACTTAACCCCGAAAACCATAACAATAATGCCACAAGGATCACAAAAATAATTAGGCTAAAAATTTTATTGGAATTAGAACATCTATTACACTAAGAAACAAATATTTTGTTACATTTATACAAATTCTTGGTATTGCCTAATTCCTGTTTAGGGGATTTTAAATCTAAAATCTGTTTTGCCATATAACTACATTTTTTTTCAAAATGACATTTTCAGACATCAAAATGCACAAATTTAAAATATGTTACATATAACAGAGGATCATGTAAATGTTGCAGCAAATTTCTAGGGCAGTGCAGGCACATCGTCATGCGCTGACATTTCCGGCATGGATCTCTATGCAGTTTTAATCCTTATCATTAGTCTTAACTCCCCTGAAAGTTTGCTTGAAAGTTCCCCTGAAAGTTAAAATTTGGCAAGTAAGGGGCGATAAGGGATACCCCTCACATCGTCTTATTTTGCTCCTCCCCTCCACCCAACTTTGAGTTTGACAGCTGAAGATTGATGAAGAATCACCCCTTCTGGGATGACCCTTAGCTATATATATATATTTCAAAAAAAAAAGAAAAAAAAGAAAAAAAAAAGCACTTGGATTAAGACTGGTCTCCAAAAGCCTTCTTGGCATTTGTTTGGAAACAATTCTTAGGGGGTCGGGGGTCAAGAACCAGTTTTACTCTCCCCTCAACTAAGAGGAGGAGGAAGTGTATGGCTGAAAACTAGGTGGTAAAGATTTCGGAAAGCCCTCCCTCATTAGTCAGCGTACGACAGACGCGTGGGGGACACAGGGCACGTATTTTTAAAAAGAATAATTTAAGTGACCTTGTTTCCAATCCTTCAAGGGAAAAAGAGAGGGGAAAGCGAACGCTAAGCACTTAAAACCCCCTCCCCCGATTCTAAGAAATGGTCTCTTCAACCAGGTAGTCCACTTGCTGTTATAAAGGAAAAATAAATTAAATAACAAAAACATTTAGTTAACTACCAACGATAAACGAACTCTCGCAATTAAACAATTGCATAATGTCAAAACTTATTTGTATGCTTTTTTTCAGAAAAACTTTTATACTTCTACACTTGGAAATAATGCTTACATAAATGTTTTGACTTCCTGTGCAGAAAAATAAAATCCTGTTTCTCTATAAGATTAATATGTATTATTAATATATATTATTAACTCTTTCTGTTAAGGAATTGTTCCATGCGAAAATTAAAAAAAGAAAAATAGGGAGTCTCTGATTCCCCCCGTTTCCGATCACCTATCCGCGTAATTGTTTCACTTAAATCCTTGTTTTATTTTCTTCCCTTAAAAAGCAATATTTTAAACTGAAACGATGAACATTTTGCTTTTAAAATGTACAAGTGAAGTAGCGTTATGTAAGAATGTTTTGTTAAAATGCTAATCGTAACGACTTCGAGGACTACCTCAACTTGAAAATTATCATCTGCACTTTAAAGAAGATTTGACCTAAGGAATACAGATCGTGTATTACAATAATAAAACAAGAAAAATTGATGAGAAATTATTTTATTTGTTGACGAGAATTTTAACAGTTTAAACTGAGAATACTTTTTATTGTTAGCTTTATTTATTTATTTATTTTTAAAAATGTCAATTTAACTGTTAAGATTTATATCCTGCAACATACAAATCCCCCTCTATCTCTCTCTTTCGCTACTCTTAATTGACAATTCAGTGCGAGCTTACAAAATTAAAAAAAAGACAAAGATCTCCTGACGAAAAAATAAATTTTCTGCAAAAATGAATGAACAGTAAATATTTAAAATATACCTGAAAAAAATCACGAATGAACACTTAAATTAGCAATGACTTTCAAATAAATTGGAATTCGAAAGAAAATTCGTTTTAGGTTTACATATAAAAATGATTTTTTAGCTCATCGAATTTTAACTACATAATTACATTTAAGTGGAAAATACGAAGAAAAAAATTCGGTGAAATTACGGAACTGTATTGACATTTCTGTTTTTTTTTAAAAAACAAAAAAAAAAAAACATTAACTTGGGTAATAAAATTAAAATTTATCCTGCATTTGAACCATTTATTTGATAAATTTTCTATTCAAATTGTAAGGGTTTAACAGAAATTCTGGTTTTCACAAATATAGTTCTTATTACCACACATTTAGTTGAAAATACAACAGTTAATTTTATTGAATAAAGGCTTATAAGAAGAAAATGCTCTTAGCTAACATGATTATTTACCATATTTTACCAAAATTTAACAAACATTATAAAATTTTATTTTATTGTCAACCTAAAACATTACCAAAGCACTTTGGTAAAAATTATCGAGTTTTTTGGTGTTTCCATAGAGCTAGAATTATGGTAAACTTAGCAATATTTTGGTAGTTTTGATCATACATTTTCTCATCATACAGATCATCCAAATATAGTATTTTTTCTTACAAGTATAAGAGTTAATAATACTTATTATCGAATGTTGAATTTTCTCTGTATTTCTTTCTATAAACCATAGTAATTTCAAATTTTAAAATCTTGTTCAATTCTGTAGAGGAATTTTTGTGTCCAGCAGAGCGGCTCATACGATATTTTTTTATCACTAAATGTAGGAGTTAATAATTCTCAAACAAATTTCGATCATACATTTTCTTCATTCCATCGTAATCCATGTACACTTCTCTACAGTCCATTGTAATTTGATTTTTCTAAATCTTGTAGTTTTTGCTCTACAAAACGAAATACAGATAATAAAATGTAGATTGAAGTTGGCAATGGCGCATACGGCATTAATTTAACTCCATTGGCTACACCCTAACGATTTTTTAATTTAGAAAGAAACGCATGGTATTGCAACGTATTATTATTTCTCTACTCAAAGAATTAAGGAGTTTTCCTCCCTAAACATTGCCCGTTTATAAATTTTTCTGTATTGGTTCAAAATTAAAAAAAACAGAGTACATTAATTATTTTTTCCGTCTGAACATTTTTGCTAATTTAAGAAATGAAATACGGTTAGAAGTTTCTGAGTTAACTCATAAATATTAAGACAATAAAAAATTTAAATACATGAATTACAAAAGATCTAACTTTCAATGCATTTGTGTCCAGATGAGAGAAGAATTGAATTTTAATAATTTATGAAGATACGAAATAAGAAGATTTAACAATTTAATTACAGTTAATTTTTCTTTTACAGTTTTCTTTTTATATTTCAGCTTTCTTCATTATTGCACGAACCACGAAATATAGTTAATTAAGTAAGTTACCGATTTATTATATCAGTTGTTAAAATTATGGCAGGTTGAAACTGATTTCTCGCTTTATAATATTTTAATGTTAATTTTAATTTGAATAATGTTAATTTTAAAACATATGAATGAGAATGAATTTGATTTATTTGAATCATTTACAAGCTCTGGACTGTTCAGATACAAGGAGTTTAAAAATCCAAAAATGTGCAAAGAATTATGATGCTTTGTTGTACTTATAAAGCATAAAAAGCGAGACTCTCTCCATTTTTAACAAGTTATATTACTAATCAAATAAGACCTTGATATTAAATCAAAAAATATTTTTTTAAAAAATTAGAGTTTATTTATTAATTTATTTTTCATTTACTTTCCTAATTTCCCACATTCGGTTGAAAGATTTTTGCTAGATACATTTTAGAAACAGAATTGTAATCTGTAAATGACTTTTACGGTGTATTGCTTTTCGCAATCTGCGAAATATGAGAATTTTACGTTTTTCTGTTATATTTTTGCTTATTTATTTTTTTAGGAAAAAAAATAAACAGTTCAATGAAAAACTTATTACGAACAATTGAACATAATAGTGGTCTTATGAAAATGTTAAATAATAATAATCGTCAGCAATATAAGGAAGGAAATTAAAACTGAAATTGATGATAGGGGAGATCGATTCAAAACATAAAAAAATAACAAAATATTGGAAAAGTCTGAAGCTCCTCAAGAACTCTGACCCCCAACAGGGTGGGATGTGAGAAACGCATAACCGGACATCGTTAACTTCTCAAGTAACTTCTCAAAGAGAGAAAAAGGATCTTTTTTTGAAACAGCTACATTCCATCACCTACTCGTCCCCCTCAATTAAACTTTATCTTCTTAATTCTAAAATAAAGGTCTTTACCTCTTTTACTAACAAATATTTTAATATCATGAAGGGCACACAAATACACTCCTTTTTATTCCTGAAATTCTATTGCATAAAATTGATCATTAAAATTCTTATGATTCTCTTTTTGATATTGACTTTACCTTTAATATATGCAGTAAAAAAAAAAAAAACGCTAGTTCTTACAACGTACAAAAGTGCTTGCATTACAAACTACTAATTTTAGTGCAATCATTACTAATAATAATTCAAATTATTATAATTTTATCGAAAACTATTTAAAACAGCACTAATTCGATAATTAATTATTATGATGGGTCGCTCCTGGGAGAGCAACCCCCCTGTGTAAGGAAGGGACAGTGAGTAAACTTTGTTTTTGTTTTAACGAAAATAATTCGAAACAATATTTTCATTTAAGGTTTGTTATAGTAGTGTAAAGATTAAGGTGTTAAAATTCTGAGTTGGAAACTTAAATCCTTTAATTTTCTATTAAGATATGTTTACTGGACTGCTCGAAATTGATTATATGGGGTTTATTTGATATAAACCCCATATAACCAATTTCGGGAGATATTATATTTATTTGAGCTAAGTCAAATAAAGAATGAATAAGTCAATACGGCAAAAAAATTACTCAGCGTAAATTACTCAACGTTGAATTACAAGTTCCTTAAAATAAATATTCTACAAAAAATATGAATATCAAAAAAAAAAATTTTTTTTACAAAATAAAGAGTAAAAATTTAATTTAACTATGTCGTATTAGGTAAACTTCGTTATTCCTACTATAATTGCGAAATTTATTATATTTAACTGCAAATAAGCTAAGAATAAGTTACTAGATATCAGATATTATTGATATAAAATTTTATTGAAAGATTGGTTTGAACTGTTTTCTAAAAACCGAATTAATCCAAATTAAAAAGATTATTAAAATAAAAAATTAAAAAAAGTATGTGTTATTAAGAGAGAAAAAATATACTTTACAATTACAATTTTGTTAATAAAATGATTAATGAAAGTCAAAGAATACTATTAGTTTAATAACATGAGAGAATTGTAAATGCACTATTCCAATCACTGGATACCCATTGTTCGTTTTTTTTCTTGGATAGATTTTTTATAATGTCGTCATAAATTACAAAAGGAATTAATTTTTATCCTTTTGTCAGTCAATGGGCCAAATTGATAATTAATTCCAGCCAATATACGTTTCGTAGAACAATACAAAATTCTTTTCTTTCTTCAGTATTAATATTTATATAATAATTGCCGCCAAAAAGGAGAACAATAGTTGTGTATAAGTTAACTATAAAAAGATTATAAAATGCTTTAAAGTAATTTAATGTAACACTATTAAAAATACGCTCTGGGGAAAATAAAAAGAACATTAACATTGTAATAACATTAACATTGATCATTCCTAAAAATGTCTTTTTATATGAAGTTGGAAAAATAAACTGCATTGCTAAATTAACGAGAAAAGAGCAGATATTAATACATTTCCTTCTCTGTCAGAAGACTGAAAAGGTCCCTGACACCGCCACTGTTTTGGGGTTTTCAACTTAACGTTACATTTTATCAAACACTGTTAGATTTAGAAAATTCACATTACGAAGATATGTAGGAGATTGAACGCAGATTACAATGGAATTAAAAAATAATTCTAAAATTAAGTCAAGATTATTTTTACTCTTAAACTTGTTAGAAAAATAACACGTGGGCCGCTCTATGGCTGCAAGAATTCAGCTGCAGAAGTTAAATTTGGTATGCTGAAAGAGTCAAATTTAGTTTATAACCGTAACATAGAGTCTTTATTTCCTTTTAGAAACTCTTATTTGTTTGAAAGTTATTACAATTCAAAAGGTTCTTTTTAATTTTTTCTTTAACTAATAAATATTTATCCATTGTTGTGGAAAATTTTTTCATTTACGCGATTTTCATAATATCCCTCTTGACTTAATATTAAAAATAATAAAAATAAGGAAAAAAAATTATATAGAAAAAGATTAGGTGTTGCCAAATGTAAAACTTCGAAATTTCATACCGACATTTGAAAATATATGTAGAATAAAGAGAAATAAGAATTGTTTCCTATATGATCTGTTAAGAAGAAAAAATTACTTCTAATTTATTAATTCTTCTTATTGTATCGCGCATTCTGCCTTTCTAAATGTAATATTTTTAAGCACAGTTATTTATTATTCAAATCCTGTGATCCTTTTTATTTTGTTAAAATTAACAAGTTAATATAATGAACTTAAATAAAAGTATAATAATTTTATATTAAACAAATAATTTTTAATCGACTTTTCAGGAAGAAAAAACACTTTTAAGAACATTCTTGAGAAAGGTTTGTACCCAATGCCTCTAGTTCGGAGAAAAAAAAAGCGATTTTGCGCGTGGGCATAAACTGCTTCATCCATAGAACATCTTCAATGCGTAATAACTCTCGGCGAGACCGTTTTTCCTTATTTTTCATTTGTCAAAGCTTAGTAATCCTTAAAATACAACTGCTGGCAATCATCGTAATTTTTATTTAAAAAAGTAGAAGAAAACGATTTGTACTTGATCTTCAATTATTTCAAACTTGATGAACGAGAATCAACTACAGGGATTATCGAGCGTAGCGAACAGGTGACGGTGCCTCCATGTAGAAAACAAGGATACATAAAAATAAATTGTGTCGAACAACTATTATCAGTAAGCGTATGATTAATATCTAAAATCGTCTCTAAAAAGGGACTGTAGAAGCTGATCAATTGATAAAAATGTATCTGCTGCATTTGATATATTTAAATATTTGCATGTTTACGAACTATGATCTGTTTTTGATTTTTTTTTAAATTAACCTCAAACTTTAACCGGATTTTAATAAATTAATTCTAAAAGAACTGCACTCTTTAAGAAGGAGGTATGAAAATTGGATTCGTTTTGTACAATGAAAATTGCCAAGTCAATTCGGCAGCATGAAATACTATTTCATTTTTCGCCAGTTTATGGTTAAAAGAGCTCCACTTAGTTCTAATTACATAATCATTCAATTTTGTTTAAATAGTTATGCCTTTTCTAAAATATTGATTTGCAAATTGACCGTAAATTTAAAACTATACCAACAGTTTAATTGGGCAAACAGATAACAGATAAAATTTCGGTTCTCTTACCGTTATTTTCATATTTCAGCCATATTTCTGCTATTGCTTCCAAAGATTTAAAACACAGCACAATTTTAAAATTTGTTAACCCCAAAACCCCTTGCGAGAAAAAACAATGTTTTTAATTCATGTATAGGAAACATTTTGCAAATGACGTTTGAAAATGGATAAATGTGTGCTTATTATTTTGTATTGTTATGTTTCTTTCATTTTTCTACAACTAGGGAACATTATTGGAGAATGAGAAATTTTTCACACAATGCATTTTTATTTAAATCTTATATCGACTTCATAGAAGAAAAAATCGGTAACTTTTTTTAAATCATGCTATAACTTTTGTATTTTTTCCAGCTTTAAATACGATGCTATTTTGATTAACACTTGAATTGAAGTATGTGATGAATGTAAGTGTAAAGAAAGATTGAAACAGAGAAATTTAATGTTTAATTTTGTCTAATTTGCTATTTAAAGAATTTAGTTTCAAAATAAAACTCAATAACGCAATTATGGTTTTAAATAACTACTCCGCTATTTAATTGGTTAAGGCAATATGCAGTAGAACATTTTTTTATTTATGTCACATTTTATGCTAGAATAAATAGTGCAGACCCTTGCCACACATGAATGATAGATTTGCCTTTTTTTAGTAAGCAGAAACTTTTGTTAGAGGGTTGTGCTTGGGTGGGGGGAGGGATATGGTTTCCGCAGAGTCCGCAGGGGGTTATGCCTCGACTCATTCTCTGGACAGAAGCCGTACCGACTGTCATTCTGTGTAAATTGGCGAAATTCTATCAAAGTTAAAAGAAAGGCAACCCTACAAGACCCGACACTTTATATTTTCTGCCAGCTATCGGCAGGACTCGAAAACACGTCTAAAGTAAAAAATAAAAAAACAGCGCCATCTATGTATTGCATTCAAAACAGTTTTTAGTTTTTTTCCCCTTAATGTATATAAACTATTTTAAAAATAAATATAATACTGCATGAAAAAATATTTTTGTTATGCAAATAAAAAATAAATATAATTAACCTTTTGAAAGTATAATTTTTATTTTTATCTATATTCTGTATTATAAGTTTAGAGAAAAAATTATTTGCTTAATATTTTGAAGTTTAAAATATCCAAATGTATTTTTATTATTTAAAAACGTATTTTGAAAAATAAAATTTCCTAAGCAATTATTACCTTCAAGTATTACCTTCAAGTATTCTTTCAATCAAGACAAAAAAAAATTTATAAGTACTTCAGAAATGTGGAACTTAAAATGTAAAATATGAAATGTAAAAAAAAAGTTGATACATTTAGTTGTAGGAAAGAAAATTCAATATAAAGTCAAACACTGTTTACTTTTTTTTTATTTTAATGACAGACACATCTGTCGCTAGTATGAAATTCAGAACTTCAGTATTTTTAGCGACATTTTTGCTGGATAAGGGACTGTAGTCCCCAAAAAGAGAAAAATAGTCCCTTATCTAAGCAATGCTGAGCTAGAAGAGCCTAGTTTCAAATTTATACTGTATGAGCAAAAATTTTATCTATTTGTGTTGTTTAACACAAACATAGAAAAAAGAGCTAAAATCTCCTTATATGTTTTTGTTAGAAATGGGTAAAGGCTGAATTTGATGAAAATTTGAAGGGTCGAATCTGCCAGAAAAAGGGAGCAACATTGTTTGTCTGAACCATGTTTTGTTAGGTCATATTCGGTATTTTTTTTTTTAATTTTAGCTTCAACAATGAAAAACAAATTAAGCATGAAATTTTATACGAAATATAAGTTAAAATTAATTCCAATATTAAACCACAATATTATTTAAATTAGTATATTGGGTTTTTATTAATGAGATAATTTCATTTGAGCAGATGGTTGGTTCCTTCGCAATTTTGATGCATAAACTATTTAAGTAATTTTTTTATTATGAATATTCATTTTAATTATTCCATAATTATTATCACAAAATTTTTCTAGAATTATGTATGGACTAAACAAAGTTGGTTTACGTTTCAGAGAATTGGGGTAGTAAAATCTTTATATATTTCAGTATCATCAGGCGAAAATTCAATATGAGTGTATCTTGCATCATAATTTATTGTTTTCATGATCATTTCTTTTAACAGCAATTTTTCTAACTTCATCAACAGGAGGATACCTTTCTTCTGAAAAAGGGTGATTAAATGGGACAGTGCCAAATATTAAATATGCTGGTAGAAATTTAGATACCGAATGAAGTGTGAAATTAACTTCTTTTAATAATTTACGCCAAGGAAATTTTTACGATGAATCATTAATTTCGCGTTTTAAACACATTACAATAATTTTGTCCAAAATGTTCAACTTTTCCATTAGTTTCTGGTCTGTGAGCTGTAGTTAATAAATGCTTAATTTTGCAATGTTTAATGAATTTGTTTTTAAAAAATGAGAAGAAACAAATGCCTTGTTTTTATCACTTAAATACTTTTTTTAAATTCGAAAAAATTGGTGCAAAAGTTAATGCAAGTTTCGGTTGTTATTATTTTGGATGCAAGAGATCACATATATCGAGTATGATGATCAATTATTAAAGTTAAATATTTTTTGGTATAATTATAATAGTTAAATCCACCTACACTATCTATTGAAAATATTTTAAAAGGTTTGTCAACTGGGAGAAACCAAATCTGATGATTCCTGAAGAAAACTATATCTTTTCTGTCTAGCTATCCATATTATATAAAATGCTAATACGTATGTATCAATAAAACCGATGATATTTCTTTTCTCGCGTTGGCAACAGTTTTCATTTTTAATTGATAGGCATCGGCGCGCAAGAGCACGTATTGAGCATCATATGGCTAATCTATATTATATAAAACGCTAATACGTTTTAATTGATAGGCTTCGGCGCGCAAGAGCACGTAATGAGCATCATATGTCTAATCGGGTGAATTCTCTCCGAATTATCAAAAAAATTCTCACAAAATTATCTTCATTGAAGCCGATGCTTTACATCCGGCGTTCAATACTATTTCATATTGTTTTACAGCACATGGTTTTAGCCCTCTGGTGGGAAAGACTTTAAAACAAAACTTACAACAGTTACTTTTCTCAACAACTGAAATTTAGAATAGTGTGATTACGAAAAATATGTGAACTGTTTGAGATTGAAATTAATATTGAAATGCACAGGTTTAGAATTTTCTACAGTGAAAAGTTTTCGGAACTTCAGTGTTCAAAAAA
>NC_092204.1:101002753-101020053 GCF_043381705.1 Parasteatoda tepidariorum | reverse complement strand
TATATATATATATATATATCCTGTAAATTTCATTATAAAAGGAATGCAAGAATATGCTGAATTTAATAATTTTTAAAGTAGATGCCATATTTTTTGTAAGGAAAATTAAAATTTAACTTTCACTTTTGTCATTCTGAATTTTGAAAAAAATAATGAAACTTGCTTATCCAATGTTGCAAAGTAAATCTGGGGGTTTCTTTTGCAACTTTGTGCTTGCTGTTGACAAATCTCTTTTTTAGTGCCATTATTTTGTTTTTTTTTAGTTATGACATAGTTTTTATAATAGTTTACAGTTATATTGGTTGATTTTTTAGAAGAACAAGTGAGCATGCAAAAAGGAAACTATCGTCATTTACACACTTCACACTAAAGTAAGGAACTAAACATTAGTTGACTGCCTTCTCTGTTTCACAGTATCTTAAGTACTTAAGAATGGAACTATGAAACGAGAGAGAAATCAAACGTGGAAAACACAGATGATTGGAACTGTTTTTACATGATAGGAAAGTAAGAAAAATCACACTTCTTTATTCCTAATCTCAAAAATGTTTACACGTTTACATACGGAGTAAAAGCTATGATGCAAGGAGAAGCATTTGTACCTTTTAATTTTTTATTTATTTACAAGCAGCCTGTGGAGAACAGATACCTTGCAAACACGAATTCCCCACTTCATGGTTACATATACATATTTTTCTTTACATACATGTACAGTACAGTCCGCAAAAAAAAAAACGAATCACCCTGAATAACTTTCGTTCTAATGATCGGATTTTCACGAACTAAGAGTCAATCTTAATGGTTCCTGGGGGGACCTCAAATATGCTTATTAATTAGTGCTAACTATTAATTAATATACGAAAAAAGGCACAAAAACGTACTTTCTCTGAATAAACATATAATTGTTTTTACATATTTGGAATCTAGACACTTGAATTAGGGGTGGTAGACAAAATTGGATCGTAAATTTGGTCGAAATAAAGGTTTATATATTTGGCGATAGTCCAGAAAACCGCCAAAAAGGTCGCCTGCGCAAATGAATATTTTAAGATAACCCATTGACTAATTCAAAAGAGGAATGTTTAATTTTACTAGGTTGCTAGGCAACCATGCTATGACTGTAAAAAATTGAAATAATGTTTTGTGATTGCTCAGAGAGGTTTAATTCATTGTTAACGGAAAATATCTCGAAGTTTCTAGGCAATAGACAATTTTTAAGCTGATTTCTGTCTAAAAAGCAAAAAAAAAATTTTTTTAATGTCCTTTGAAAAGAAAATTTGAATCAATTTATAAATTATTTATGATTTTCTAAGTTTTTAGAATTTAAATACATGAACTTTTTATCTGATATTGTTTAGATTATTCAATAAAATGTCTTATTCAAATTTCTTTACTAAATTGCAAACAGAATTTTAGACGACTAAAAAAGAAACATCGTATTTTATAGTTTTAAAAAGATTAGCAAACGATTATTAGCAAGAATCCAAATATGTAAAAAAAAAAAAAAAATGTATGCTTATTCAGATAAAGTACGTTTTTTTGTGTGATTTCGTAACTTAATTACTAGTTAGCACTAATTAATTAGCATATTTGAGGTCACCCCCATGAATCATTAAGATTGACACGTAGTTCGTGAAAATCCGATCATTAGAACGAAAGTTATTCAGGGTGATTCGTTTTATTTTTTGCGGACTGTACATATTACTTTTCATGGTTTTATATTTGTACCGCGCTCCTTTAACAATCTTGCACTGAGTCCTCTACATTTGTATTTCAGTGCAACAGGGAAAATCAGCGTAGCGGTTGTTCACAAACTCAAAATCTTTGCTTCACGTATTTACATATTCCTATACCATGCACTTATTTTGATTTTGGGAAAATGACAACAATAATTACAAAAAGACTGAAATTATTAATTTTAGTTTTTCCCACTATCTTGTAATTAAAAAAGATCATCCATATTTGAGATTTATCTTGGTGAAAGTGTTCTTTTTGTCTTTAATAAAATTCGAGATTTTTATATTAGTTACAAATTGTTAGACTCTATTATTCTAATTATAATATTAATTACAAAATATTAAAATGAAATTATTCACTTTTTCGCTTCATTGAATAAAGAACTCTTGGTATATATGTGAGGCTTTCTCGTAAAATTCGTCCCGCAGTTGACTGATCGTTAAGACACGGTTCCCAGCAGATCACCGAAGTCAAGCATCTCTGGCTGCGGTCAGTGTGCGGGTGGGTGACCACTTGGATCAGTCTGCGTAGGGACCAAGGGTGTGCTGTATTGGTCCTCGTTAAACTGTTCTACCGTAAAGTGCTCGACTTCGTGAGCAGATCGTCGGGCTACCGAAGCGGGGGTGCCATCCCTTCTGCAGAGGATCAAAATTGTGATGGCATGTCTTCGGATCATCCTCAAGGATGTTTCCCAGACCATTGCCAATAGCCCATTGTGCAGCTCTAGTGCGACGTAAATGAACTACTACTACTTCTTCTAGTAAAATCCCTTTATTTAGCATCACTGTCAATCAGAGGCCAATTAATTAAATTTTATTACAAAATATCTCAATGAAACTTATTTAATATCTCCTTTTACCTGATAAGAAATATGTGTTTTCTATATCTGTGACCAAACTTTTATTTATCATTACTCGAAGTTGATATTTCCTAATTAATTTCGAAATATTGAAATGAAACTATCTAGATTTTCTGTTTACCTTATAAAAATCACATGGTCCAATTTAGAGACTTCGATACGCGTAAAATTTTGGAAATTTGATTTACTCCTATTACTTACGATTTACCTCAATTAGTTTACAAATTAGTTATTAATTACAAATATATTGAAATAAAAAAAATTTTTCTGTAAAGATCACTTAGTAAAAATTTAAGACTTCTGTCTTTGTTACAAACTGAAACATTATTTAGCATTACTGTAAATCAGGATAATATTTATTCAGATAAGTGCAAAATATCGAAATGAAACTTTTTTAGCTTCTTCCTTTATCTGATAAAGAACGAATATTCGAATTTTGCTATTTTGATATTTGTGACAATTTTTTATCTCTCAATTATGACATTTAGTCCCTAATTAACCTAATAACTACAAAATATCGAAAAAAAACTGTTTTAAATTTTCCTCATATCTGATATGATCTAAGGATGTGAGATTTACAGTTTGGTGAAATCGCATTACTTGCCAATTTGTCTAAAAATTTAGTCAAAACATTACTGTTAATTATTCGAAGCATAGTTGTCACTTAGTTTAAATAAAAATTTAAGATATGAAACATCTGAAACTCGTAACTAAAATGTGGCAGCGCTTCGGATAAGACGTAAATGTTTCTCCATCAGCGCATGCGCGATATCATTCTTTGGGAGAAGTAAAAAGTGCCTAGAAAGTGAAGCATGTGAGAAATAAATCAATCAATGGCGGACAATGAAAATTTGAAAACTATTCCTAACAAGTAAATACACATTGTGTAAAATGTATGCTCTGTATTATACAATTAAAACTTAATCAAAAAGATAATGAATTAAATATAATGAAAAATTTCTAAATTTATTCAGTAATGTTCATGGTTTTCTGCGTTGGGAAGAGTGATGGCTATTCTGACAATATTCATGAAATTGAATATTTATTTACAATTTAAATTTAAGTGAATAACTAATAAATAGTAATTTTTTTCTAGATGCACAAAAAACAGCTAGAAACTAAAATTAAAAATAATTTCAAATTTTATTAATATATATATGAAATTATTATAAGCGTCTTGGTGATAAAACAGATTTCTTTTTTATTTTCATATTATATATACAGTAGTTTAAAACAGTTACATTTTTTACATCATCTATTATTATACATACAGTCAAATCCCGTTATAGTGAAACTTCAAGGGACCGAAATTTCAGTTCACTATAAACGGGACTACACTATATCCGTTCCGTAAACAACCAATGGTTCCCACCTCCCATTTTATTACACATTATTCAAATAAATGACCAATGAAATGAAATACAAAAATGACTGAAAAATAATACATAGTAGTAAAATGTGTTAACTTTTATTTTTTTTAACTCTTCGTCCTGCGTACAAAAAATTAGCAATCGTTGTCCGATGAGCAATCTTCAACATCTAATGTGGAAACACTTCCCGACTGTCCGATAATTTTTCCTGGACTTATGTTTACCCAGCCATAACTTTTGAACCCAGCTATTCGAGCACATAAGAGTAGACTCACCAAATTGCTTAGCAAATTTTTCGGCTTTGACTTGAAACATCTGCCCAGATACTGGAAGATTGGGGCCTCTTTGAATGCTGAACCAATTTAATAATACTATTCAATAATGAAGAAAACACGAAAAAATGCTTATTGCTTCATTCCATGCTATTGATGGTTTTAAAAATTGGTGTATGAATTTATTTTGAAGTCGAAATTTCTAAAGTATTACGAATGTGTATTATAAATGAGGAAAATAAATCAGTCAAAGACAGAAAAAAAGTTCATAATATACAACTTCCTCTCTTTTTCAGGTTCACTATATTAAAAAAAAATAACTTTATACGTGTATAGCAAGGCGCGGGAGCGAACATTTCGTTCACTATATCCGGTTGTTCAATGTAAACCGTGTTCACTATATCAGGGTTTGACTCCATATGATAAAATATAATATCAAAATAAAAATACATATGATACTTTTTTTAATCTTTTTCTTTATAATTTTTTAATTGAGTTCAAGTAATGTTTCGCTACAATATTTAGAGCTAGCTAGCTCTAAATATTTCAAGCAAAACACAACTTAAATTCTTTTGTTAATTAATCACGTTATGAATTGCTTTGTTGAATACTTTTCTAATTAATTTCTTTAAACAGTGGCAGTGGTTTTAAACCTGGTGTCATAAAAATTTGTTTAAAATATTAATGCTTTAGATAATTTCTTCATATCATCGGTCCTATATAGTATCTAATTGATTTATTTTCCATGCTTATAACACAACAACAAACCAACTATTGAGTTGATCTAATCTCTATAATATATAAAAGGGAATGTGCGCTTGTTTGTTTGTTTGTCCTCTATAGACTTCTAAACCAACCGACAGAAAGCTATGAAACTTGGCAAACAGATAGGTCAAAGCACGAGGAAGGCTTCTGTCGACATTAGAACATTCTGCGACAAACCGTTCCATGGGTATCAGCGAAAATTGAAATTGAATTTTCTGATTGGTTTAAAGTTAGCCATTGTTTCAAATTTTGCTATAAACGAATCAGTTTTCAAATATCTTGAAGACAGCAACAGTGATATCTTATGGCTTTATTCTTTTAGAAAAGTAAATTGCATATGCTTTAATATTTAATTATAATTCGGTCTTTATGTCAGGTGAGCACAAGCACGTAAAATCAATGAGAATAGATTTCGTAACTATTGGTTGTATCGCGGATTTAGTATTCGCGATCGCAACGCACGAGTACGCAGTCTAGCGGGAGCCTGTAAATATCAGACATTAATTTATCACGTTTTCATTTAGTTCCATCGAAATCATTGACAGAATCAGACGCCATTTTTCAACAGCAAATAAGAAACAAAATTTCTCTAAGGAAAAGGCCGAAGAACTTGAAAAAAATCTCCAGAATATTAGTAAATCTTTCAGGAACAGAACACGCCAAACATTTGAAGAAAAATTCCTCAATAATTTTTAATTTCTATTATCAACAAACTTGCAACTGATGACTTCCGATTTCGGATACTGTTACAGATGTGTGTATTAAGGTAAAATGCATTTCTTCTGTCTTCAATTCATTACGAATTAAAGTGAAGTCAACATTGCTTTCGTCATTCCAGTGAATAAATATGAATTCAGAACATACAGAATTGTAATAGTTATAGCATATTCTTCTTCGTTATAGAATAGTATATATTTCTGTATCCATATAATTCGGAAAACAACAATAAAAAATTATCCAAGTTACTTGAAATAGTGCCATTTGTGCTGATTCTTAATTAATTTAAATCGTTTTCTTGGTAAGTTTTTTTTAATTTTGAAAGAATAAGTTCAACTAGAATTCAGCTATTCTGTTTTTAGCTACATATTCAAATTCATATCAATTATAAAATTTTGCTGTGTAGTATGTTATCTAAAAGTAATGAAGGTATAAACTATGTATCTATTATTTGAGAATAAAGTTTTCAAACAAGGAACTTATCATTTTGGAATTCTCCGGGAATCATAAATCAGGTAAGTGCAATGATTTTTACAATAAAAAATTTGCTTGTAAATATTTTTTTTTCATTTGATGATGGTTCTCTACAGAATGGTTTTTTACGTCTGATTAAGAACTATAAGAATAATAAAAAAAGAAACAATATGAAAGTTTTTATTTCAATGTTAAGAATTCTTAAAATCGTTTTTTTTATCCTAAGAATTCTTTATTTTCCGTTTTTTAGTTTATAATTTTTTGATAAAAATTGTTCTCAAAATACTTTTTTTGAAAAATTAAATGGTATAACATTATGTGTTTATGTATACTTCTTGTATATTCCAATGTTTGAAGTAATATGATTCAGAAAAGTATGGAATAAAAATTCGGTACTTACGTATTAACGCCACCGCCGCTACAGATTTGGCGGTTTTTAAGTGCCGCCAATCTACACTTAAAATTTTTGCGACAATTCATAAAATAAAACACTTTATTTAAAATCAAAATAGTCAATCGGATTTCGGTGGAAAATGAGCCGATATAGAGTTTAGCATAGATTCAAAACAATCATATCGCCATATGAACTCTGATAAATAAGATTCCAAATGAAATAACATTTCCAAAACGTACGTTTACCAAGATAAAGTTTTATGTTGTGGGAATTGGTACATTTTCGTTTTTTCGGTAAAATATTTCCCTCCTGAAAAAATAAAATTGCATCTTGTTTTGTTTTTGGCAAATCCCAAAGACGAATTTTCGTAGCACTAAAAATGGCGACAAAAAAGAATTGTTTTTTTTTTTTTGTTTCGTCAGCATTCTTTATTTTACGTTTCTTAGTTTCTAAATAATGATTTTTATTGAAACTTGAAATTTTTTGATAAAAATTGTTGTCAAAAAACTTTGTTTACAAAATTAAATTTCATAAAATTATGAGGCTTATGTATACTTTTTGTTCATTTTAATTTTTGAAGTAATATGATTCTTAAAACTATAGAATGTAAAGTTTAAATGGGCCTTTCATGTTATATCATTAAATTTAGTAATACTATTTCTCGGGCATTAGGTTTTAACTCTTATAAGAATATACATATTTTTTTCTGTTAATGTACAAATATTTTTCCGATGTGTTTTGGATATTCCTTCTCTAATAAAAAGAGATACCATTTTGTTTTCGTTTGCATAAGAAAGAATATCAAGCATTTTTCTTTTTTAAATTTAATTAGCCACAATAAAGAAGGAACGTTGCAATGCTACGTGCTACATTAACGACGTCTCTAGAGTAACTGAATGACTGTTCATATAGCAATCGCAGGTATTAGTCTCATACAACAACGCCTCCTATAGTTCGTTGCGATCGCGAATTGTGAGAACTTTTTAATAAAAATAAAGGCGAAAGAAAATTTCATTCAAATTGCACGTTTTCAATAAACATTTATATTTAGTATGCAATTTCTGGTTTGCACAATTAAATATAGTTTTTTAAGGTTCCATTGCTGCCAGTTGTCATTTGAAAACTATTAGATTGCTTATTATTACAAAGTTTTCGAATTCACATTCATTTTATTTCTTTCATTTAAAAAATAAATTTTTGCTTTAAATTTTATCATTATTATGTTTCTAATTTAATTTATTTCATTTTTATTGCTCTTTTATTATTTAAAATAAATATATGAATTTTCGATTTAGCAAATTTGCGACCACTGTCAACTTTTACATTTCTTTTCGTTTGAGAGAGAATATTTGCAACAATATGCCGCCTAAACGAATCGCTTTTAGTAACTCGACATCTTAAGCACTTAAAAAGAGAACTATCCGTGTTTCAGAAGCATCGGCGCAACGGGAAAAAAGACTTGAAACTAATCGAGAACGCCATGCTTTATCCCGTTCCTTAGAAACGTCTGAGCCACTGGAAAGAACACTGTTATCAAATCAACTACGCACTACTCAAGCCCGTTCGTTGGAAAAGACAGAGAAGCGGGAAAGAAGACTGTTAACAAATCAACTACGCACTTCTCAAGCCCGTTCGTTGGAAATATCTGAGCTACGGGAAGCAGGAATGAAAATCAATCAAGAACAAAATTCGCTATTCCGACGCTGCCAATACTCTGATTTGAATCTCAGTACATTTCATTATGATCTGACAACCAACTACAGTCTTCACCCAAGCGTTATCATCAGAAAAATGGATCAATTATGTATGTTTTGTAGTGCTCTCAAATTTAAGAATGAAACAGATGGAATTTGCTGTTCTGGTGGCAAAATGAAACTACCAGATTTAACGTCGCCAGCCGAACCATTATCAACGTTGTTATTGGGTCAAGCAAATCAATAGAAGCTTTTCTTTGGGAGTATATGTCGGTACATTCGTGTTTCCAAATGACTTCATTCGGTGCTACAAGTATCGGTGCGCATATGGGCAGCCAGAGTTATTTACTACATTCACATACAATCCTGCTTGAGCTAAAATTATAGAGCTTTACTAACCTAGGCAAACATCATCGCATCTTCATGATGTGAGTTAAGACAAATATTAAGCTCCATACTTGGTTTTATTGCGAAGTGTCATGTGTTTGGAGAGTCACGGTGTTTGATGTATTCTATTGAATGGCAAAAAAAGAAGAGAATTGCCACATGATTTGGCTTATTGAAAAAATCACACCATGACAAATTGGTCAGTTCATATCAGCAGAAATACCTGATGTCGCCATTGATCCATATTTTTTTAGATCATCATCCAAAATATGTTTCATGGTCGTTGTGCATCACCATACATGTATGTTTGTTTGAAAATGCACAAACGATATCCTCGAGAATAAACTGCTGAGACTATCACTATTTTTTTCACCATTTAATAAAATTCTCATTTCAAATCATAATCGCAAATCTCATTTACTTAAATACAAAATTAAAAATTCAAACTGAAAACGTTGCAACGCATGCAGGGTACAGCTAGTTTATTATAAACCCTAATGCTCCCTATAGAAAATCGATAGAACCTATTTTTATGGTCAAAGTCATTTCAATGTAACAATAACAATGAAAATTATGTTTATTCCAAACCTAACTAAACTAAATATGGCATAAAATGGAGTATTTGTATCATATTATTTGTAACCTCAAAAATATCAGACTACCAAAAATACAAGTAATTAAAAATACAAGTAAGAGCCAAATACAAGTAATTAAACACTTTAACAACAAATAGTCATTGCATTACTTCATAAAATTGTTTGATGTGTTTTCTTTAAAACTAACCCTGATGTATATTTTTACCAACATAGACAAATTTTATCTAGTAAACTTTTTCTCAAGGTTAATAGTAATAGTAGAATAAAATTGTGATGAACATGCAATTGTTAGGTTTCCCCTTATTAGACTATAGGCTAAATTTTAGAATTGTTTTTACGGATAAAAAGTTAATACAATATTTTTAATTTTAGAGTAACTTTTTTTTATAATATTAGGAGCAATAAATGGTAAGAGGCTACCAAATTGACATATTTGCAGCATATAAATGCAGACAGACTGCACAATAGACGTATATTGTCTTCAAGGTATTTTAAAATTGAACATTTCGTATCAGAAAAAAGCACTAACTTCTTTCTTGTGCAGTTCCATCCTTGTTTACTAACGGTGTGAAAAAAATTTTTTGCCTTAATTTTCAGAAGATGTATAATTATGTTATAATAATATGTTCGTTTAAAACTCCCTATTGTCTTAAATCTTTCATAAATCAGTAGTTGATTTCTGTAATGGAATTCATTTGTGAATTTAGTAAATAAAAATATCTAAAACTGATGAATTAATTAGTAAATATAACAATGCTGCTTTTGGTTATCTTAGGACAAAAGTAGTGACTTTAATCAGTGTAAATTCTAAAATAAAAAAAATGCTTTGTTTGAGGATGTTTCCGTATCATGATCTGCTGTATTTGCTCTAAAAATAATCTAAGGTTATAAGTATATTAATTTAAATTGTTTCAAATCATGCTACAAAATAACACTTAGCCTTTGTTATTATGAATTGTTTCATTTCTATTCAATTCAGGTTTTTGACATTTGGAACCTACTTTAGATGCTTGTAAAAGTGAAGTAGCAATTATTTGTGTCGAATGAATATATCTATTTATCTATATGTATTCATTCAACGCCAATATATATATATATATATATATAAATATATATATATNTACAAACAGCAGTTTATATATATATATATATATATATACGTATATATAATAAAGCAAATATAAGTGAAATAGCTTAAAAAATAATTACTATAATTTACGCATAGACCGGAAAGAATTTATTGATAATTGCTAAAAAGTATAACGGAAATGTTAAATTCTTTATTGTAGGAAATAATTATTCAATGCCCAACTAATAAAAAGGTTTTTTTGCCTCAAAAAAAGTATATTTTTTTAAAATAAGATGTTCTTCATGTAATTAACATATTGGATCCAGTTAATCGGATTCATTAAGTTTTTAAGTCTGGAAAAAGATTCTAATTGTTTGTTAGAGTCTTTCAGGTTTCAGTGAAGTAATTTATTTTTCTTAACGATATATAAGAAGTAAAAGAATCCAAGGAATTCGGATAATGAGGTAGAAAGCGACTAAATATTTTTTCCTTAATTTTAAGAATAAAATCAATTTTGTTTTGATATAGAATGCTGCTGACGAACATTAAAGGAATGGAAATTTTGTATGTGATTGAACAAAATGAAAAAAGAAATTGTTCTATGAGAAATTAGCATTCAAATTAAGGATGGAAACAGATGAAAGGCGAGGCTTATTGGAAAATTATGACCTTTATAAAGCTGTTTTTTTTTCTAGTGGGGTAATACTAGAATATTTTTAAGATTGATTTATGAAAATAATTTCATTTAGCATTTTACTTCAAATTAAATTGATTTTATAAGCCATTATTTTTAAGGGAAGGTAGAGTATTCTCAAAATCTAACTACGGTAAAGAATTGGTCCGAAACTTAAATTTATGTACTTATAAATAACAAAATTTATAAATTTTGTGATCATAAATATAAATAAACTCGTCGTGAAATGCTCAACTGATTAATTAATAGATGAAAAATTCTAAAAATATGAAAAATGAAAAAAACTTAAAACTCTATAAATGACAATCAAATTAAAAAAAATGAAGAAGAAAAAACGAAAAATTCTTTTTTCTTAAATTTTAATAAAAATATACGTTTTGTGGAACAATTTTCAAACAATTTTAGCCTCTTTTCCCCCCTTCTTTCATATGCTATATTCTAATTATAAATACTTAGATTTATCTGCATTTATTATTTTTATTTACTAATTTTATTGTTTAAACCAAATAAAAAAATAGGGAAGTGTCGGGTATCCCCGCCCACTGTCAATTTCATATGTATAGAATATTTTTTCAAGTCAATGGGCCATCGGACATTAATTGTTATATTAAAAAATATTATTTTCAAAGTTTCAAGCATTTATGCAGCTAGTAACATGGTAAACAATAGTTTTGAAAATATGTTGAATACAGTAATGAAATAATTTATTATTTTAATTTTTTGTGTTAAATTATTCTTTTTTTGGTTTATTCTTTTTGCATTATTTAATTAGATGATAAAACAATAGAGACATACAAAAATATTGATTATTACTCAATATTATACAGAAATATAAGCAATACTCCTTAAGTGGGCGGGGCTAAACGACTCTCCCCTACGTGTAACTTAAAATTATTCTCAAATTGAATTTAAATCCTCCACAATTTTATGATTACAGTTACATTAACATATTTCCGACTTTCGTAACCACACCATTTTTGATTTTTTGTAACTCTCTTTACATTCAATGATTGTACATTAATGAGTAAGAATAATTTAGAAAGATTAATAACTAAAATTATTACTTAAATTTTAATTTTCAATATTTTCTTAAATTCAAAATTTTTTAATTCTGACAAAAAAATTAATTTCTGCTATTAAACTACATGAGAACTGGACACTTATTAAGGCAAATGGAATGAAACACATATTACTGTAATAAATAATAAACCATCTAAAATATCATTCTTAATTTCTAAAACTTAATTTAAAACATTAACTATAAATATAGTAATTAAAAACAATAGATAATATACAACTGTTAAAAATTTATTTAATTTTTAAACGCAAAAGAAAACAGTGTTTCGTATTCCATTTGACAAGCAAAATAAATTCTATCTGTTATTCATTCTATCAATTATGAGATTAGAAATTAATGTTATTTATGAGTTCATCGTTTTCGTAATAAACAACGATATTTAAAACCGAACAGATAACCGATAAAACCATCAAAATTTAGTTGTCAAAAAATTTCTTATGAAAGTTCATTACTTTGTTTCATCAATGTTAGTTGTTTCATCGAAATGTTGGTTTTCTAACTCCCACACTTTTCCTACAACAAAGCGCATTTACAGCCTAAGTAGTCTTTTTCTTCCGGAAATGTCGAAAAGGCAATTTTTTTATTCCTTTTTATTTATTTTTCGAACATTAACTGATGGTAGATATTTCATACTTTAGGTAATCATCTTCGATGCATGTTTAATAGAATGCCATCACCCTTCTACAATTTGAGAGGTAATGTGTGTGGTATTTTAGCTTATCTATTCATTTTGTTTTCTATAGCAATTATACCTATATTCTCCCATCAGCATTTTCTGAAAGGTAGTTCAGTATTAAAAGTTTGTCTCTTCTTAAATTTTTGATCTTCATATTCATTTTTGCGTAACTTTCACTAACAATTTTATAACATCATCCAAGAAAGTTATAATTAGTAATGAAAAAAGTTAGATATCAAATTACCTAAAAATGGGCAAATGTGTAGTGCAACATTCCGAACAAAAAATCTCCGAAGTTCATTTTTTGTTTTTATTTCCGAGAGAAAAATAATATAAATGTAAAAATTATCAAGCCATAATCTCTACTGATTTATCCTGCACTAATAAAGTGATTCCCTTATTTTCCATCGTTTGAACTGTGGTTTAGTTATAAATATTAAGGATGTTTCGAAATTATGAATTTCAAAGTTTAATGCCTATTTTAGAAACAAAAATTTACTAAGCATTTCAAGAATGCAAATTTATAGTTAACTAACAGCCAAATGAAATAGATAGAAAATCTAATTTTTGAGACAAAAATTTACTAAGCATTTCAAGAATGCAAATTTATAGTTAACTAACAGCCAAATGAAATAGATAGAAAATTTAATTTTTGAGAGTTGAATTTAATTTAGAATTTTTTTAAGGAATTAGGAGATTATAAATTTAAAATAAAATTTGTGAGTAAATTTTAAGTTCAGTAAAAGTAATCCTAATTCCGGATATTTTTTTCTAACTTAAATTTAGAAAATATTAAATGTCGTTTTATCATGTGTTTGGCTTCCTAATTTAGACTGTTCTTTGATTATCAAGGTATTTTTTTTAGATCAGGTGTAAGCATTTTTTTAGATTATATTTATCACAGAAATTTGAAATGAACGTGATTTTAATGCCAATAAATCTGAAATAAATCCTTTAAAAAACAATTAAATTAATCCGTTAATAAATTTAAATCTTATTTTAAGTTATTATTGTTATTATTATGAGAATATTAAAGAAATAAAATTACTTCATGTATGGCGCTTCATTTAGGGAAACAATGTTTTATTTTCAGCGTATAACTTTATTTTTAATTTGTTTTTTTCCAGTAAAGCAAATTTTTTGAAAAATAATCAAGCTTAAGCTAACACATTAATAATATCAAACATTACTATATTTTTTTAACGTAATTCTAGTTGCGGAAGTGTTTAGACTCAAATAAATAGTAAAAAGACAAAGTCGTTGCAGTTAGTAAGCGCTAAGTAATGACATTTCTAAATCTTTAATATGAATAACACAGGAAAAAGAATTGGAAGGAATTGGATTTAAAGATTTAGAAATGTCATTACTTGGCACTTAATGAAAGCATTAACTAGAATTGTTTATCATGTTTATCATTGTTTATCATCAATTTATCAATATAATTCTATAAACTTAATTATTCGAACTAATACTTTATTATATAACAAACTAATGCTTCAGTATTATAAAACTTAATTCAAAATTAACAGAACAGTTTCTAAAAATTTCGAAATTAGTTTCTGCTATCATAATATTATAGGAATAATATTTTTATCTCAATAATCTCTTATTTAACATTAGAATTATTCTTATATTTAAATTTTTCTGTTTATGAATTAGTATTTAAAGCAATTTTTTTGCTATTTAAAGTAATACACTCTAAATGGATACACTGCAAATACTTTTTTATCGAAAATAACTGAATTGAAAAAAAAATGGAGGACGTAATTGGAACTTTCAGCTGATCTATCTTAGTGATGCTCTGACAAATCAAAACAGCTCATTTTAGTGATCGAACTTCTTTCGTTATTCATTTTTTATAGCTCAAAACATTCATATTTCATCATTGGAAACACCAACAATCTGCTTCAAAGCAAAAGAAGACATACACTCTTTGACTGAGAATTATTCGAAAGCCTTTTCAGTTCCTATTAAAGAGGTTTTGATGCTTTGTACACTCACCTTTCTTTATTGTAATTTATTAACTTAGTATCAAAGTTATGCTTAAATATTAATTTACGACTCTTAATACGTATGCTTTTGCCAATATGTATACTTTCTGTTCCCCCCTTTTTTAAAGGTTCTTAAATCATTTATTAATGTTATTTAAATTCGAAAATATTGAAAAATTAAGTAAAAAAGAAATATTTTGCCTCAAGTAGAAAAAGAAAAATATGTCGGTAGATTTTAAGTTCAGTTTGAAAAGTACATGCGAGGATTAGAAAATTACTACGTTAAGTATATTTTTTCTGTTATTGCTTCTAATAATATGTTAATAAAATTAAATCTAGAAACTATTCAATTTTTATTACGGAATTCTATGCATGTGTCCAAATTCTAAACAAGTTAAAAACTTTTTATTAAATTGAATTACAGATATTAACAACCGTCTCCTCATTTTCCAATATTTTCTTCATGCTGAGGATTCTAATTTTCAATTCTACCAGTAGCATTTAGAATGAAGATTTATAAACATAGTTTATACTGGTCTATGCACAGCTTAATAGTGAAAAAGTAGAAGTAAAAATAAATGAAATGTCTGATAACAACACTTAGAAATCTCGAACTCTTTCTTCACGGTTGTATGACTAATGTTTGCTGCTTATTCTTCCTACGATGTTGATTCTATTATATGCGTACCGGATGTTGACATTTTCGATTGTTTCTAATTGGAATCAAGTCGTAAAGTAATTTCAAAGAATATTATTCAATGCACAATTAATATGGAGAACGAAGTTTCAGATAAGACGTGAGGACGATAAAAAAACTTAATCCATTTTCCTGAATCTTCAATGAGTTTAACATGTTTTTGAGAGTGAATGACTAAATTTCTTTGTCTATTCTCCAGGTTGAATTTTTATAAAAAAGAATATTTAAGAAATTTAACAAGAGAAAGTGGATTTGAAAAAAATTCCTATTTTTGGATTTTTTTTTACCAGTTTTCTCGAATTTTTTTTTTCTTGAAAAAAAAGTTATTTTTATACGTTTTAGAACTTATGCCGTATTTCAGTTTATAATACGCACAAAAGTCACAATAAAAAATTTCAAAATTGCATCTCTGGAGGTAATCAAATACTTTAACAAAAATATAATAGTTTATTGAAGTATTTCTAGCTTTGTGCTTAAAGGAGCAGGGTTGGGATTGTGACTTTTGAGGAAGTACTACTCTAGTTTAAGTTGAGAATCACTCACTAACAACTGGCTAAATTTCAGCTTGTCCACTTATTGCGCTAGGATTGAGGATTTTTTTAGCCTTCATTAACTGCTTTATTACGTAACTTCTCAAATCTTGGAATTAAGTGTTACATATGAACTCCCATTACTGATGAGCGATATTTGCTCTTTAGAGGAGCAAATGCAAAGCTTCCCTTAGCACTGATGTAAAGTGAATGAAAACATTCATGGGAATGAGGCATCTCCATGAGATTGAAATCCTCCAATGCTTTTCTTTAATGATAAGATACTCGTATCTTACATACATTCAAAATCTCTACCAGTTCTACTTCGACCATTAACCATTGGTTTAACGACTAAGTTCTCGCCGTCATTTTCATTATATTTTTTTAAAAAGAAAATGATCCTTAAATGCTTAATGTGTGGGAGATTTGCATTCTCGGTGCTTAATTTTATTGTCATTTGATGCCAATTTGGAAATAAAATTCTGTTCACTCTCTCTTTGTCAAACTCAAATAATCGGTCAGAGCGAGATTCTTCTTTTGGGTCAAAGTTTCCGTTATTATACTAGGTCTACCAACCGCAAGCTGTTCTTTTTACTGTGATGCACAAATTTCCCATACACAGAATAAATGTCTCGAGATGAATTTACGTCTTGTGGTATTTATTCTATGTATAAGAAATTTAATGTTTGAACCTAGATTAAAAGAAAAATTAAATAGTTGTTAAAAAATCACATTTTTCTCAACTTGGCATTACACTTCAATGAACTAAAATTTTACATAAAATAACTACAATAAACACAGCTTCTGCTAGAATAGAATCATTTTTTGAAAGATCACATAATATATGTAGAAAATATATAGTTAAAAAAACGACGGGAACTTAGTTTACTATCCAATATATCCCAGATGGTCTAAGAAAACTGATAAAACTGAATAACTTGAACAGCTAAAGTTCGAAAAATCGAAGAATTAGTGTTTCGTAAATGGTTTTACTAAGATAATAATTTAAAGTTAAAACTTGAAAAGTTTTCAACCCTTGTTAAAAGCGTGTAAGGCGATTTTTTGAACTCAATCTTTAATTTAAGCATACTGTGGATAATCCTCTTAGAATTACTTACGTGTTCTCCACTTAATCACAAATGGAGCATTTTAGCCTGAAGTGATTTTACTTTTCCACAAGAGCGAACAAATACAGGTGCATTAATGATGAACCTCAAACCTATATTTAAAGCTTATCAGAGAGTATAGCATTTCTGTGATTAAGTCTATGAATTTAAATTTTAAGTTACGGCGCAATTAT